>NW_024369819.1:0-16211 GCF_014805655.1 Passer montanus
CAGGGTCCCATCAGCCAGGCTGGGGGCCGGCTCAGCTGATGTTATAAAGCACTGCTGTCCAAAAGAAAAAAAGACAAAAGCCAAACCAGAAAGGAGCTATTTGTTGCCAAGCTGAATTCCTCACAGGTGGAGGCAGGATTCCTCTGGTTCCCAGAAAGTTGCAGAAACAGGACATGAGGACACTATGTGCCCCTTACCTTCATGTCCAGGACCTTGTTACTGCAGGCCAGCGTAGCTCACAATCATATTCACCCCTTTACCCAGGTGTCTTTAGCTTGCTGGGATTTTCCCCTGAGAGCAGCCTGAGAATGCTGCTTGCTGTCACAGGGCTTTGTTCCTTCCAGGAACCTCCACAGACTCACTCAGCTTCCTCCTTTCTAAGACACACCCCGGGATAACTGCCAAAAGGATAAGCATTGTAAGCCGTTGCTCAGCAAATGCCAATCTCCCTAAGAAATGCTGATTCCAGTGGGATTTAGGCCCAAGTGTTGTTCTCAAGAGCACTGAAGTTCAAGTCCGTTTGCAAGTGTCCTCAGGAGATGTGGAGTTTGCGGTTCATTGAGCTATGTGGCCCAGAAAACAAAAGACTCAGTTAGCTGAGGGAAACCAATTTACTCAGCACCTGCCGGCCAGAAATGAGTCCAGCAAATGACAGAAAAATGCAGTACTATGCAGCACATATGGGCATGACAGAGACTTGAAACACACATCCATGGAGGAGTGTGACCTTGCAGGTTTCCCACAAGCCAAAGGGAGTGGCTATCCTATCCGGACACCTACAGCAGCTGGGGTTGAAGATACCCTGAAAACCCCTGCCATAATAAAAACGGGTGCACCCACACTGTGAGGGCTGCTCCAAGGGCACCCCCTGCCATGCACATGACATGGGCACTGCCCCGTGCAGATGATGTGTCCCTGCCATATTGACAACACAAACGCTGCTCCAGTGTCACGCAAACACATACGGGTGGTTTGTTAGTCAGCATGTTTTCCTCACTAAAAAATCGTTCTTCCTTCAATGAATCCTATGATGTGCTGGTTGATGTTATCTATGCAGGCAATGGGTGGGAATGACAGGCATTCCAATTCAGGGAACTAGTTTTACTCAGAAGCATTGGTGGCCAAAGTACAGGATGTATGCGCTTGATGCCTGTTCTGCGTTACTCTTGGACCCTTTGAGCTAAGGATTATGTGCTACAAGTTGGTTTTGCACTGCTTTGGGACAGTGTGAGCCCTGTCAAAGAAGTCCTTTTCATCACCTGTTTTTGTAGAGTCTGCAGACACGTGCAGGTCTCACTTTTTCTTCCTTTCTCTCGTACAGTCTGTGGATTTGTGCAGGTGTCCTTATTTTCCCCCCTTGTTTGCTGTACATTCTGACAACTTGTGCAAGCGGGTACAGAAACAGCAGCTCCTGTTTTGCAATGTTTCCCCAAACTCTCATCTGCTGGATCTGTTTTACTCCCAACCTGTCCAGAACATGACACCTGACCCCCCAATTTTTCGGAATGCAATGAAAATCCCAATTGCTTCCCAGGAGCTCTGGAGATGGATGATTTTATGGAGAATGGGAGGACAGCCTGTTGAAGCACCAGTGACGTAGGGAACCCTGGAAGAAACAGAGGACACGACCGAAATTGGAAGCTGATCTGATTCCCCCTTCCCGGGGTTTGGGGTGCTGTCCACACTGCCTGGGGAAACCCCGAACACACCAGGAGAAGGGAAGGAACCCCAAAAAAACCCCGAGATCTCCCAGAGGAGAATGAAGGCCCAGCACGACTCAGAATTAATGTGTTAGAACCAGGTGCTCTGTTTTGGTGTTTCAGAAAGTCTCTGTCATGGTCATTCTGTTCAAAGCTCTCCATTAAAGCTCTGGAGACAGGCATTTGTTTGACCAAAGTCTCTTCCTTTTTGTGAAAGACTAGACTGTAAATTTTCCATTTAATCTGGTCCCAGAAATCAAAGGTAAAAGCAGACTTCAAGTCTATATTTTGTGCATTTGCTTTTACCCAGATTAAGAAATCTTTTAGTTCATGTTTTGAGATGTCTGAACGTCCTTTGTCCTGTAAAATTGTCTCAAGCCAGTAAAAGAAATCCCATTCAGTTTTAGAGAGATGGTTTCCCTCTCATTGCCCAGGAGCCCCTAAAGTTGCTACTTATTTTTTACAAGGATATCAGCTACAGACAACAAAGGGGATGATCCCTTCCCTCTTTTAACAGCCTCGGCCTCCGGCAGTGGCACTGTCCACGGTCTTCTTTTTTATTTTTAGGCTCCTCTAGACTAGAAATCCTCCTCACTGAGAAGCAGCTTTCCCAAAACTCTCTGATTTTAAGTATTCCCACAATATGCTACATAGTATATATTTTAATATATAGACTATAATCAACAGAATATATAAAATATATGCTTGATCTTTTTCTAAGCCAGCAGGCCTTGGCAGCAAGTTCTGAGCCAACGTGTGGCTCTGCTGCCATCCCAAATCTGCGCTGCCCTTGCCCAGCCTGAGTGCAGGTGGGGCCTGTGCTGGGCATGGCCGGGGATTTCCATGGCCCAAATCCTGCAGCATTTCCATCTCCTCCTGGCTTTGGATAGCACAAATTACAAGACACCCATCTCAGTTGACAAATGGCATTTCTTGAAAATTCTTACACCAGCAGTGACATTATATAAGATCTGACTATAGATCTCAGTTAAAGTTAAAAAAAGACGTTTATTTGGTTGTTCCACCACACTATTTAAAAACCTACAAATATCAATTCCTGTTAACAAAAACTAATTAATTGCAAACCTCTACAAATACTCACTATACACAAAGATCAATGGAAAATTAACAACTTATTTATTGCATATTACGACAAGCACACAGACCACATATAAATACAAAATATATCAGTATCTCTAATACCCAAAACTCAACAAATAAAATTACACAACTGTACAACTCCATACACATTTAAATAGAACTGAATACATATATAACGACCACAATATACAGATGTGAATATTGATTCAATGTTACACACTACATTCAAGAAACACACATAAAACAAACCCATCAGTTTTAGCAGTAGCAATCTAAGTATCTGTACAACTGCATCAATACAAATATGCAGCTATACATCTGGATATATATGTAAATATAATATATTTAGAAATAGATCAATATACATCTAAAAATATAAAACCAAACATATATACTGATACAAATACCAATGTACTTATTCTAAAAGGCATATACCAAAAACCACAATAAAAACCAATACAAATAGATACCTACACAACTGTATACATATGGAAATCCAAACAGAGATATTACAATATACCATAAAGAACCAGATACATAAACACACAAATATGTAACTGCAAACCTGTATGTATGCAGGCATCTATATGTACATAAATACATAATATATTCATAAATATAATACTATACGGACAGAAATGTGCCTGTACAAATAGCAGGCTACATGTATCCATATCCATATAATAATCCCTGTCCACGTGCAAGTCCGTGTATCTTTAAACAGAACTCCAAGCAGAGGGATCCCAGCTGCCCCATCTTCAAAGCCTCTCCCTTGGTCCCTTCCTCCCATGCAGAGCAGCTCTCCTGGACAGGGACAGCAGATGGGACATGTGGCAAGCAAAGGGAACACTGAGTCAGTATGGGGACTTTTCCCTTGGCAGCAGCTGCACTTCCATCAGGGAAGAGGAAATGTCAGAGTCTCCCCAGGAGGGTCAGAAAGAGAAAGCAGCCAAGCTGGCCAGGCTGTTATGAATTTGGTTCAATTGGGTCGGGGTCATAGAGGGGGACACACTCTGTACCCCAAGCTAGGATCCCATTGAGGAGGTGTTGCAGGGGTATCCAAGGAGGGTTAGTGGGGGCGGACTTGCCCACTGAGGGGTAAAGCTCCAACCACTAGCTCAAACCACCTGGAGGGCTCTTCCTCAGGGATAGACCGGGGGAGTCTAGTCTCTGAGGAACTAGGACCTTGGGGGTGGGAGAAAATACTCCTGTACAGAGATCACCTAACAAAATGGCCACCGTGTAGAGGAGTGCCCCTTTTGAAGTCTGGGGAAGGGGAGGGTGTCCATCCCAAGGGGAGTAGGGCCCCCTCAAACCAGGACCCCAGTGGAAGGGGGTCATAGAGGGGAAGTAGGGTCACCCCGAGCTAAAGGGGGCCGTAGGGGTGGCTGAAACAGACTTTGCAGGTGTGGTGACCCACAGCGGGGAGGTGGGCCGCTGGCTGTGGAAGGGCCCTTTCAGTCACTAGGACTGGAGGGGAGGTTAGAACCAGCTCATGTTAGGAAAAGAGTTTCTTTTTTTGTGTGTTGGAAACCGGGACCCTTGAGGAGTGAGGTTCAGAGGTGAGGGGAACCAAAAGTCCTCTGACTGCTCCTAAGGGATTTTTTTTTTTTTAATTTCTTTTGTGGCAGGCTGAGAAGTGGCCATTTTAGATTTCTTGTGTGGTGGGCTGAGAAGCGGCCATTTTAGGTTTCTTGTGGGGGGGGCCGAGAGACAGCCATTTTAGGTTTCTTGTGTGGGGGGCCGAGAGACGGCCATTTTAGGTTTCTTGTGTGGCAGGCTGAGAAGCAGCCATTTTAGGTTTCTTGTGTGGGGGGCCGAGAGACGGCCATTTTAGGTTTCTTGTGTGGCGGGCTGAGAAGCGGCTATTTTTGAATTCCTTATATGATCGGCTGGGAGGCAGCCATTTTAAGTTTATAGCATGCCGTTTTGAGTAGGAGGTTGCAGCTAGTTGTTGACTAGCTATCCTGTTAAGCAACATATACTTAGGGTTAAAATCATATTTTTATTATTAGTAGTAGGTATAAGTGAAAGTCTTTTTATTTCTTGGAATCACCGTCATTATTTAGTTTTCTATTCACCATTTCTCCATTTTCTTCCCGGTATTTTTAACTCTCTATTTTTTTAAAAAACTTATTGGTATTAGCACTTTTTATTTTAAAATCCATACTTAGACCACCCCATATTGAAGTCACCATATTTATTTCTTTAAGTCGCCGTCTTTATTTTTGTGTCCTATTTCTTTAAGTCACTATCTTTATTCTGTTTTCCACATGAAAGTCACTGCCATATTTATTTCATTCCTTTAAGTCACCATCTTTATTGTTTCCTACATTGAAAACTGCCATATTTATTTTATTTCCCATGCTAAATATTTTCTCTAAATCATCATTTTTTTAATACCGATGTCCTTTTAATCATTACTTTAATAATTAATATTATCTAGGCAATTCCATTCCTGGAACTTTATTATTTAAATCATAAATAAATGAGTTCAGTGCTATCTAAAATCTGAAATATGGGGCAGTGTGCAGGGAAGAGTGCCTGCAAAGGGAAGAAAGGAAAGGAATCATTTAAGAATATTCCTCCTAGTAACCCTCTAGGTGAAATGTTAAATGGATGGGATAATAGCGAGGTGGTGAAAACCCTTAGCTAGGATAAAGATAATAAAGTATTGTATGGAAGTCTGGCCAAACGAAAGTATAGGGGAAGGACCTGTCTACTGGCCCTGGTATGGCACAAGGGAAAAGTGGTTATGTGTAGCTTTGAATAGACATGTTAACACCTAAGAGGAACCTTATAACGAGGAGATCCAATGTGCTAAATATTGACTAGAGAAAGAGGAACAAGATGAAGAAGTAAGAGTATATAAAATGACATGGCAAACAGATAAAAAGGAGGCTAAATTACCAGAGAGGAGGTGGGATCCTTTAGATTACCTTCCTCCACCTCCCCCTCCCAATCCCTTAGACTACTTTCCACTACCTCCTACTCCATCTATTGACCACCTCCCTCTTCCTCCTCCTCCTCCTCCTGTACTGTCTCCCTCAGTACAACATCCTGAATGGATTCCAGTTTTGACTCCTGTGTTTCACAGCCATCTCAACCCTTTACTTCAAGTTGTCCAGCACCTGTTACCCCTTCATCTTCTGTATTGTTCTCTACCTCAAATCGACACCAGGCACCAGCTTCTGGTGTCATAAACCCAACTGTTATAAGTGTTCCTACCCCTGTCCTGGCTCCTAAAACCTTCCAAAGTACCCATTTCTCCATTTTCTTCCCGGTATTTTTAACTCTCTATTTTTTTAAAAAACTTATTGGTATTAGCACTTTTTATTTTAAAATCCATACTTAGACCACCCCATATTGAAGTCACCATATTTATTTCATTTCTTTAAGTCGCCATCTTTATTTTGGTTTCCTATTTTTTTAAGTCACTATCTTTATTCTGTTTTCCACATGAAAGTCACTGCCATATTTATTTCATTCCTTTAAGTCACCATCTCTATTCTGTTTCCCACATTGAAAACTGCCATATTAATTTTATTTCCCATGCCAAATATTTTCTCTAAATCATCACTTTTTTAACACCTGCTTCCTTTTAATAATTACTTTAATAATTAATATTACCCAGGCAATTCCATTCCTGGAACTTTGTTATTTAAATCAGTAAATAAATTAGTTCAGTGCTATCTAAAATCTGAAATATGGGGCAGTGTGCAGGGAAGAGTGCCTGCAAAGGGAAGAAAGGAAAGGAATCATTTAAGAATATTCCTCCTAGTAGCCCTCTAGGTGAAATGTTAAATGGATGGGATAATAGCGAGGTGGTGAAAACCCTTAGCTAGGATAAAGATAATAAAGTATTGTATGGAAGTCTGGCCAAACGAAAGTATAGGGGAAGGACCTGTCTACTGGCCCTGGTATGGCACAAGGGAAAAGTGGTTATGTGTAGCTTTGAATAGACATGTTAACACCTAAGAGGAACCTTATAACGAGGAGATCCAATGTGCTAAATATTGACTAGAGAAAGAGGAACAAGATGAAGAAGTAAGAGTATATAAAATGACATGGCAAACAGATAAAAAGGAGGCTAAATTACCAGAGAGGAGGTGGGATCCTTTAGATTACCTTCCTCCACCTCCCCCTCCCAATCCCTTAGACTACTTTCCACTACCTCCTACTCCATCTATTGACCACCTCCCTCTTCCTCCTCCTCCTCCTCCTGTACTGTCTCCCTTGGTACAACATCCTGAATGGATTCCAGTTTTGACTCCTGTGTTTCACAGCCATCTCAACCCTTTACTTCAAGTTGTCCAGCACCTGTTACCCCTTCATCTTCTGTATTGTTCTCTACCTCAAATCGACACCAGGCACCAGCTTCTGGTGTCATAAACCCAACTGTTATAAGTGTTCCTACCCCTGTCCTGGCTCCTAAAACCTTCCAAAGTACCTCCCCACCCCCACTTTATTTTTCCCCTATCCTGCAGCCTATTATCCCAAACACCTCTTCTCCAATTACTGTCCCTGGATCTTGTCATAACATTTCTCTCTGTTTATCAACCCGTAGAGGATCAGGAACAGAAGGAGAGTGTACAAGCAAAAGATGAGCAGTAGAAAAGATCTGCTGCTGTAATAGCCCAAAAGATAAAAGGTTAGCAGAATTAGACAAGCAGGATAAAGGTCATCAGTATAATACGAGGTTTCAACAGGAAAGACTCAGACTGATGTAGGAAAGATTGGAAAATTGTTTCCCTTAAGAGAAGTGCCTATGGGAGGAGTCAGGGGTGGCATTGGTTTTGTAAACACACCACTAACTGCCTCTGAAGTTAGAAATTGTAAGAAAGAAATGAAAGCTTTATTAGAAGATTCCATAGGCATCTCCCAACAAACCAATTCCTACGGCCCAACATCTTTATGTGGGAGGAATTAAATTAAATCCTAGAAACATTGTTCTCTTCCGAAGAAATACAAATGATCCGTACTGCAGGTATGAGGATTTGGGAAAAAGAAAATAGAGGGGGTCCTAGAGGGGAAGATAAGATACCCATTATTAACCCACCTAATTGGGATCCAAACCAGGAGGAGGGAAGAGCGAGTATGAGGCAACATAGGATATGAATTGTAAGAGGGATAAGAGAGGCTATCCCTAGAATGAATAACACAAAATTGGCATTTGATAGTCAACAGGAACTAGATGAATCACCCAGCACTTGGTTAGAAAGATTAAAAATAAACTTTCAGTTGTATTCTAGTGTGGATCCAGGTAGTCTAGAAGGCCAAGTTTTAGTTAAAATTCAATTTGTAACTAAGGCCTGGGTAGATATATGGAGAAAATTGGAAAAGGTAGATGATTGGCAAAAAAGAGGAATGAAAGACTGCAGTTTGAATACAAGAACGAGGATGCACTCTTATTCCTTGAGTAAAAGGGCCAGTTCCTGCACCTGAGGAACCATTGCCTACTACAACCAAATGACACCATCTGAAAATTTAATTAACAAATTATGACAGGACTTTGTTAAACATACTGTAGGATATTGAATCAATACATCATACTAGAACTTTGTTAGCCTGTAAGAGTAAAATTATATGAATTGTTAATGTCAAAACCGGAGAAATGGTGTTTAACTTTTAGTGTGTATTGTCAAAAATATGTAGTAATCTCTGGTATTTCTTATTCCAGATTCTGAGGAAAGATAGAGCATCCTCCCATGCACCTAGTAATTAGGCCCTAAAAGATGGAAGAAACAGGTTTATACAAAAGGGGTTGGTAGACTCCTGCAACAGTAACCAGTAACGAGTAAGAACAACATGGTAAAGGGTGAAAAAGTACCGGATGAGGTTACACTCTTGCCACAGGAAGTTGCTGGTCCTCTGTAGAGGGGAGACATGGTTGGGAGAGTGGCGTGTACCAGACCCCCATTTCTGTTAATCCTCCTGCTTATGAATGCTACTAAAGAGGAAACAAACACCACCCTGTGAGAAATGTTACTATCCTCTATATGCAGGAGACTCTCCAATTACCCAAGGTCTTGGAAGACAGAGCGTTTGGGAAAGGTCAATCAGATCCTATCTGTGGGGTCATTAGTTTGTTCCCCAATGATTCAAAGTTTTAAGAATTGTTAGTATTGAGTTTATAACCTTTATTATTTTTGGTTTTTGTAAGTAATGCTGATAGACGGTGATTGTTGCTAATGTTAGATGAACGCTTTGGGAAAGTTGTCTTAACCCCTTCGAGCACTTCTTGTTGATGAGTTTATTTGGTGGAGTGAGTCTTCAGATTTTTATGATGAGAATTGTTGTTGAGGTGTTGTTGTGGTGTTTGCAGCTGGCTTTTGTGTGTTTTCCTATCTCTTTGCGTGATCACCTGCAAGATACGTGTCTCTTCAGCATCCTATGTTTTTGTTTCCTAATGATTTGTATGTTTCTGAGGGTTTTTTATCCAGATTGACTTGTGGTTCTTTTCAATTATTATTTCAGAAGTACTCCAGCAGAGAATTCGAGAGGTTTGCTGTGTTTGAAGAATCTCTATCTTAACAGAAGCTTCAGAAGGATTCCATTATTTGATGGTTTGATTGGTTTGTAACCCTAAGGTTTCGTGTTTATAACTGTTATTTTTAAGAGTCTTGTTTAAAAGTGTGTTAAGTGATACCCACCAATTAAGTGATTGGCCAAGCTCTAGCTCTATTTGGATGGAGTGATTGACAATCAACTGAGATGTTTTCTGCAGCAAAAAGTATTCAAGTCCTTTTGACTTGGCAATTTGACCATCTATGACAGCTGAGCCTATTTTCAGAGGGAGTTTGGAGAAACATGAATCCGGACATGATTTCTCCAATTTTCTGTCAGCTGTCACAGACTCTGGGATAAGAGTTCAGTTTGTAGTGTTTAGTAATTGAATCCTGCTGCAGTCTAGTGGACCCATTTTCTGCATGCCCAGAGGCTTTTTCTTGTCATTAAAAAAAAACAACAAAACAAAACAAAACAACAACAACAACAATAAAACCACAAAAAACAAACAACAAAAAAACCCCAAACAAACAAACAAAAACCCCAAACCTAAGAATCACCTCAAGTAATAATAAAACAAAAACTACTAAGATTAGGAATTCCTTTTGCAATGTCATCAGATAGAGATTCTCATTTCATAGCTGAAACTGTACAAAAGTTATGTAAAACACTCCCAGTTAAATGGGACCTACTCAGCCCATGGAGGTCAATCCCAGCAGCAAGGCTGAGAGAACAAATGAGATTCTAAAAGCAGAAATGAGTAAAAGTGGCCAGGAAAACTCACTGAAGTGGCCACCAGTGCTTCCCCTTGCTCTATTGAGGTCCAGAATTCCAGTGGCTTCTAAAAAAAAGTGAGCCCATGATAGGAAATGATAATTTCAAAAGACATTGTGGAAAAAGCTGGGTTCCAAATCATAGCTAACAAGATACAGCTCTCCAATCCTTGGAAATACCTAGGATTCCAGATTACAGGAAGGAATGCCCTACTACAACACCTCACCATCCAAAACCACCCACGCACGCTGCAGGGCCTGCAGCAGATCTCTGGAGTCAGCACCTGGGTCTGACCACTCCTGGGTCGCACCACTGAGGAGCTGGCGCCCATTTCTGATCTCCTGCACGGCGACCATGACCTCGCCTCTCCTCATGCCCTAACACCAGAGGCGGGCCAGGCCCTGGAGAAGGTCGCCGCTGCTGTATTGTCCCGTCTGGCCCATTGCACAGACCGGTCCCTCCTGCTGAACGTGGGAATCCTAGGTAAGCCACCACGTATCACACTCTCATTTTCCAATGGGATGACGTGTCCAAGGACCCATTGCTTATTATCGAGTGGTTGTTTCTTCTGCATCAGCCACAGAAGAAACAACCACTCCTCAAGAGTTGGTATCTCAGCTAATTACCAAAGCCTGATGTCACTTCCAAATCCTTGCAGGGTGTGACCCGGCATGCATCTTTTTACTGTTCAATCTAGATCAAGTGGACTCTTTATTTTAGACTAATGAGCACTTTGAAATTGCACTAGTTAGCTATCCCAGCCAGATTTCAACCCACTACCCAAAACACAGGTTTTTCAAAGATTCTCTACATCTGGATCCGAAATCCTTTAAGAATAAAACTCCAATCAAGAATGCTCTCATCGTGTTCACTGACGGGTTGGGAAAATCCCGCAAGTCAGCGTTCACTTGGAGAGATCTGGACCCTGGAAGGTGGGAATCCAATGTCCAGGTTGTTGAAGGTTCCCCTCAGATCACTGAGCTTCCTGTGGTCATGAGAGCATTCAGAAAATTCCAGCAGCCTCTCAATTTAGTTACAGATTTGGCTTATGTAGCTGGGATACCAGAGTGGGCAGAATATGCCCTGTTAAGGGGTTCAAAACAAAAAATGTTCACCTTGCTCTCAGAACTTATCCGGCTGCTTTCCTACTGAGAGCAACTGTACCATATCATGCACGTCAGGTCACACCCTGATCTACCCAAGCCCATCACACAGGGTAATCAGGGAGCTAACCTGCTAGCTATGGCCACGAACACAACTTCTTCCACACACATTGTACCAGACATATTTCCACAAGCTCAATTAAGCCACTGATTTTACCACCAGAACGCCTCAACCTAGAGCTGACAATTTAAAATCTCCAGAGAACAGGCCAAGGCAATTGTGTCCAAACTGCCAATCCCTCTCTCTGCCAACGATGGCAGCTGGCATCAGTCCATGAGGTTTGGGAGCCCTTGAGATATGGCAATCAGACATAACCCATTTCCCACCTTTTGGTAAACTAAAATGTAGACACCTTTTCAGGGGCAGTGTTTGTGTCACCCCATGCTGGGGAAAAGACCAGGGATGTCATTAAACACCTCTACATGGCTTTCACAACTTTAGGTGTCCCTAAGAACATTAAGACCGATAACAGTCCTGCTTTCACATCCAAGAATTTTAAGGACTTTACCCAACAGTGGGGAATTGCCCATACCACCGGCATTCCCCACAATCCAACAGGGCAATCTATAGAAGAAAGACTGCACAAAGAAATAAAAAAAAAATCTTAGAACAGCACCACGATTCTACAATCACTATGTCTTCCCAAGACAGACTGTGCAAAGTACTTTATGTCATGAACTTTATGAATTGCTCTCAAAAATAACCCAATCCCCCTGTCTTAAGGCACTTTCACAACAGCACATATGCACACCTCAAAGAAAGACCTCTGGTACTTGTTCAGAATCCCAAATCTAAAATTATTGGAGGGCTACACCCTCTCATTGCGTGGGAGAGAGGGTATGCTTGTGTTTCTACAGATACAGGACCCCGGTGGATTCCCAGAAGATTTGTCAAGCCCTACTTAGATCACAGATCTGAAGACGACCCCTTGAATGAATGTCAAGTTAGCTCTCTCTCCCACCAGACCACAGGAGCAGCTTTCTCTTGGAAACGAAGGAAAAAGAAATTCACATACCCCAACATTGTGGCAAGGACACTTACTACGCGTAGATATATCCCACCAATATCGTCTACGTCAATTTCAAAAGCAGACATATCCCTGCCTTTTCCACCATCCCTCTACCAGTAACCCTTTATCCCTACCCCCTCCCTCTTTTCCCTCCTAAAACTTTTCCCTCCTTTTTCCCTCCCTCAAACTTCCCTTGAAAAGGGGGAGACTTGGAGGAGTCAGTTAGAGCTATAGGGGGAATTTAAGAATATTTAAGAATGTCTTAAAATAAGTAAAATTAATGTGTGTTTTTACCATCCACAAGCAAACACTACCCAGTGAGAAAGAAGAAGCACGGCTCTTTCTGTGATACCCTCCAGGGCACCCTACAGCAGTACCAGTGCCACCACTGCTGCCGTTGTCATCAGCGCCCTCGCCTGCATACAAGGGACCACCAGCTGGATTGTTCCTCAGCCAAAACAAAACAGCAAAGTCATTACATCAAGACAGTCTTTGCATGGCCATGGGAAGCGTAGATGATCCGCTCTCAACGTGCCTGGTAGGAGTCCCCCTGTCACCAAATTACTATCTGTACGTAAGTAAGAAACCCAAACCTGTGGACACCTGGCCATGTAATGAACAAAGATCCTCTGCATGCACCACAGGAGCCCCAGGAATTAGATCTGCTGGGCTCCACCAGGGTGAGTGTCATGGTTAGACCCTGGCACAATGCCAGGGCCCCCATGAAAGGTATATTTCCAAAAATCGTTGCTGTGAGATGTGACCCAGGAACAGAACAAAGCAGGCTCCCATTCGGGGATGGAGGAAAAAACACAACACTTTATTCATACAAATCTAGAAAGGAACACATACAAAGCTAAGAATGAAAACCTTCCAAATACATTCCCCCTCCCCCCTCCCTTTTCTCCACAGATTCACCTCAAATAATCAACTCTCAAATCCATCAGGGAAAGAGAGGAGTCTTCCCTTGCCTCATAGGCTTCCCCCAGAAGCACAGTTAAAACCTCCTGTGCTTCCGTGTCACTTGTGGCCCCACTCAGAGAACATCGGCCCTCGTGACTTTTCCTCCTCATGTCCAATGCTCTCACCACTGGACACGGGCCAGGACTGCTTTTAGGGCTCCCCGTTTAAAGATGCTCCACCCACTTCCAGAAACAGCAGTGTCTCAACTTAGGGACACCAGTCCCCCCAAATTTCACCCCCTGGGGCCGAGGGGCCTCATGAACAGAGATCTTCCTCTCCGTGGAGACAGAGGGCATCTCACACCCCCTTCAGCCGTCTTTGTTCACGCCGCTGCTTCACTCTTGACTCCTGGGTGTTGCCTCCCCCTAAATACAGTCTCTAAATCACAGGGAAAAAACACAGGTCTGTCCATGACCATACAAGAAAGAGTCCAGCCCAAGGCCACTCCATCATCTCTTCCCATCTAGGATTCTTTTCTCTTCTTCCAGCTTTCCTCACGCTTGACCATTTCATCTCTCTCTCCTCATTCTGATTCAGGAGGATTCAGTATTTGTAAGGTTTCCATTATTCTACAAAGGGGTTAAAATCTTCCCTTCTGTCTGCCCAGGACTCCCACAGCTGCCGGGCACCTTCTCTCGCCGCATCCCCCGCTTCTGGCCGGCTGAGCTGCCAGCACAGTCTCTGTCTCTCTCTCCAGGGGGGCTGCCCAGACATCTCAAGTCTCATCAACCCCTGCACAGTCTCCTCCACCCCTGCACCCTTTGGGGCTCCCGGCCTCCTCCCTGTCATGGCCTCCCCCTCCCCCACCCAGACGCAGCTGGGCAGGGGAGAGGCCAGACTTCACTCACCAACGCTGGATTCCCAAAGAGGAATCCCTCTGGGAATCTCCTACTTTTAACCCCTGTGTGTTCTCAGAGGCGTATCCAGATCCTCAGTGGCCACATCACATGCCAATTTTGAATTTGGCCACTGATTGGCCCAACCTAGACCTTTCCAGAAACACATTTCCAGGCCAAAACACGACAGTGAGTTATTGTATCAACTTCCATTATGGAGCAAAACAAAATTGGCATGATTCAACAGTATCTCAAAGTATAAACAGAAAGAATGTTTCTCCAAATGACAAATGTTACAATGCGGCAGAATGGTGCAATTACACTAGCACCATACTAGCTGAGTCCGCCCATTATCCCAGGCTGCTCCCACTGGGGGTGTTTCTTATCTATGGTGACAGAGTGTGGGCAGGGATCCCCTCCATGAGCCAAGGGGGTCCCTGCAGCCTTGGCCAGCTGACTCACCCCAAACATCTCTCTATTATATGACTGGAGACAAACCACAAAACTGGCCTACCAAAAAAGAACATACACCGAATTTGATGCAAATTGTGGTAGCAAAATTTAAAATTCGAGTAAAACTAAGAGGGTCATGGCACCTATCTTCTTGCCTTGGGTTGCTGCTGTGAAGGCCCTTGGTGAGCTTTCTCACCTGGGCTGCTGGCTTAGTAAGCAGGCCAACGCTACGTCTGCTGCGTTAGCAGATCTGTTGGCGGACGAGGAGACCACCAGGCATGCCATGCTGCAGAAACGAGTGGCCATAGATTTTCTGCTGCTCACCCATGGCCATGGGTGTGAAGACTTCAAAGGACTTTGTGGTTTTAACTTATCTACCCACAATACATCTAGACAAGCCATCATCAAAGAGCCTCAGAACCAAATTAAAGACATACAAACTGAAAAGAAGGTGGCTGACTGGGCTGATAAATTTCTGTGTGCTGGGGTGGGCTGGCTCTATTTTAAAGAGTCTCATCTGGGTTCTTATTATCGTCATGATAGCCATATCATGCTTTAAGAAGGCTTTTCAAAAGATAACAGGCAAAGCATTTTTAAGAAAGAAGAAAGCGGGAGACGTGGGAGACCATGGGCCAGGCACTGAAGTGGGAATGCCCTAGGAACGAACTCCCTTCTAAGTCAGGGTGAGAAAGTCTTAACATTTTCCCAAGGTTCTCCATTCCTTTATGTAAATCTAGCCTTGTCATGCAAATGGTACTCACTCCCCTGTTCTAGAAAGCTCTGTACACCCTGTTCACCCATTGGCCTCTGTTCAGAACCACTCCCCACTCTGTTCCCCCTTGGATGTGGTGGTTTCACTCCTTCCCAGCTCCTCTGTTTGACCCTAACGTTACTGCTTTGTTAGTACCCCAACCCCTCCCACTCTTCCTTGGTTATATACCATGACCCCAACCCCTGCTTGGGGCTCTCAGTGCCTTGTGCCTGGGTGTCCTGTGCTTCTGTGAGAGAGAGCAGCACCCTCTTTCCCCAGCTCCTTGATCCTGAGACCCTTCAATTACAGTTGTGGCCCTCCTAGTCCCCTCCACATCACCTGGACCCTACCTTCCCTGGAAATTTGACTGTTCCTCCAATAAAAACCAGCTGGATACTTCAGTCAAGAGCCATCCATCATTTTCTGCTTGAGGGTATATTTATTCCATCCAGGCCTGAGCGGAAGGTGGGCTGGGGGAGTTGGTTATCCAGACTGGGAGGGGACCGCTCTCGGGAAGGCGATCACCCAGACAGCACCTGCCCAGGGATTCCTGCATTGGGAGACATACTGAAGTAGACTGAGTCACTTCCAGACACAGTATGGCTTCTACTAGGTGACATACTGAAGTAGACTGAGTCACTTCCAGACACAGTATGGCTTCTGCTAGGTGACATACTGAAGTAGACTGAGTCACTTCCAGATGAAGGATAGCTTATGCTGGAAGGCATACTGGAGCCTGAGTCGCTTCCAGACACAGTATAGGTTCTGTACCTTGGCCCTCCCCAGCGTCCTGGAATAAAAACAATGCATATAACCGTATCAGGAGAGAATCTACTTTTGCTGTTAAATACCCCTCACAAGAGTACGTATGTGAGGTACTTGCAACTGTTTGCTTCTTGTCTTAGTTGCTTATTTGAAACACAGGACCCTTCAGGAGGATTCAGTATTTGTAA
>NW_024369819.1:19455-24962 GCF_014805655.1 Passer montanus
CTCAGCCTAGAGCTGACAAATTAAAATCTGCAGAGAACAGGCCGAGGCAATTGTGTCCAAACTGGCAATCCCTCTCTCTGCCAACGATGGCAGCTGGCATCAGTCCATGAGGTTTGGGAGCCCTTGAGATATGGCAATCAGACATAACCCATTTCCCACCTTTTGGTAAACTAAAATGTAGACACCTTTTCAGGGGCAGTGTTTGTGTCACCCCATGCTGGGGAAAAGACCAGGGATGTCATTAAACACCTCTACATGGCTTTCACAACTTTAGGTGTCCCTAAGAACATTAAGACCGATAACAGTCCTGCTTTCACATCCAAGAATTTTAAGGACTTTACCCAACAGTGGGGAATTGCCCATACCACCGGCATTCCCCACAATCCAACAGGGCAATCTATAGAAGAAAGACTGCACAAAGAAATAAAAAAAAAATCTTAGAACAGCACCACGATTCTACAATCACTATGTCTTCCCAAGACAGACTGTGCAAAGTACTTTATGTCATGAACTTTATGAATTGCTCTCAAAAATAACCCAATCCCCCTGTCTTAAGGCACTTTCACAACAGCACATATGCACACCTCAAAGAAAGACCTCTGGTACTTGTTCAGAATCCCAAATCTAAAATTATTTGAGGGCTACACCCTCTCATTGCGTGGGAGAGAGGGTATGCTTGTGTTTCTACAGATACAGGACCCCGGTGGATTCCCAGAAGATTTGTCAAGCCCTACTTAGATCACAGATCTGAAGACGACCCCTTGAATGAATGTCAAGTTAGCTCTCTCTCCCACCAGACCACAGGAGCAGCTTTCTCTTGGAAACGAAGGAAAAAGAAATTCACATACCCCAACATTGTGGCAAGGACACTTACTACGCGTAGATATATCCCACCAATATCGTCTACGTCAATTTCAAAAGCAGACATATCCCTGCCTTTTCCACCATCCCTCTACCAGTAACCCTTTATCCCTACCCCCTCCCTCTTTTCCCTCCTAAAACTTTTCCCTCCTTTTTCCCTCCCTCAAACTTCCCTTGAAAAGGGGGAGACTTGGAGGAGTCAGTTAGAGCTATAGGGGGAATTTAAGAATATTTAAGAATGTCTTAAAATAAGTAAAATTAATGTGTGTTTTTACCATCCACAAGCAAACACTACCCAGTGAGAAAGAAGAAGCATGGCTCTTTCTGTCATACCCTCCAGGGCACCCTACAGCAGTACCAGTGCCACCATTGCTGTCGTTGTCATCAGTGCCCTTGCCTGCATACAAGGGGCCACCAGCTGGATCGTTCCTCAGCCAAAACAAAACAGCTGGGTCACTTTGGCGAAGTCATTACAGCAAGATAGTCTTTGCATGGCCATGGGAAGCATAGATGATCCACTCTCAACATGCCTGGTAGGAGTCCCCCTGTCACCAAATGACTATCTGTATGTAAGTAAAAAACCCAAACCTGTGGACACTTGGGTTATCGAATGGACAAAGATCCTCTGCATGCACCACAGGAGCCCCAGGAATTAGATCTGCTGGGCTCCACCAGGGTGAGTTGTTATATCAACTCCCATTATGGAGCGAAACAAAATTGGCATGATTCAACAGTACCTCAAAGTATAAACAGAAAGAATGTTTCTCCAAATGACAAATGTTACAATGCAGCAGAATGGTGCAATTACACTAGCACCATACTATCTGAGTCCGCCCATTATCCCAGGCTGCTCCCACTGGGGGTGTTTCTTATCTATGGTGACAGAGTGTGGGCAGGGATCCCCTCCATGAGCCAAGGGGGTCCCTGCAGCCTTGGCCAGCTGACTCACCCCAAACATCTCTCTATTATATGACTGGAGACAAACCACAAAACTGGCCTACCAAAAAAGAACATACACCGAATTTGATGCAAATTGTGGTAGCAAAATTTAAAATTCGAGTAAAACTAAGAGGGTCATGGCACCTATCTTCTTGCCTTGGGTTGCTGCTGTGAAGGCCCTTGGTGAGCTTTCTCACCTGGGCTGCTGGCTTAGTAAGCAGATGATCCGCTCTCAACGTGCCTGGTAGGAGTCCTCCTGTCACCAAATTACTATCTGTATGTAAGTAAAAAACCCAAACCTGTGGACACTTGGGTTATCGAATGGACAAAGATCCTCTGCATGCACCACAGGAGCCCCAGGAATTAGATCTGCTGGGCTCCACCAGGGTGAGTTGTTATATCAACTCCCATTATGGAGCGAAACAAAATTGGCATGATTCAACAGTACCTCAAAGTATAAACAGAAAGAATGTTTCTCCAAATGACAAATGTTACAATGCGGCAGAATGGTGCAATTACACTAGCACCATACTAGCTGAGTCCGCCCATTATCCCAGGCTGCTCCCACTGGGGGTGTTTCTTATCTATGGTGACAGAGTGTGGGCAGGGATCCCCTCCATGAGCCAAGGGGG
This sequence comes from Passer montanus, assembly GCF_014805655.1. Classification (NCBI taxonomy): domain Eukaryota; kingdom Metazoa; phylum Chordata; class Aves; order Passeriformes; family Passeridae; genus Passer; species Passer montanus. The sequence continues at coordinate 21,888 of NW_024369819.1, forward strand.
TCCCTGCAGCCTTGGCCAGCTGACTCACCCCAAACATCTCTCTATTATATGACTGGAGACAAACCACAAAACTGGCCTACCAAAAAAGAACATACACCGAATTTGATGCAAATTGTGGTAGCAAAATTTAAAATTCGAGTAAAACTAAGAGGGTCATGGCACCTATCTTCTTGCCTTGGGTTGCTGCTGTGAAGGCCCTTGGTGAGCTTTCTCACCTGGGCTGCTGGCTTAGTAAGCAGGCCAACGCTACGTCCGCTGCGTTAGCAGATCTGTTGGCGGATGAGGAGACCACCAGACATGCCATGCTGCAGAAACGAGTGGCCATAGATTTTCTGCTGCTCACCCATGGCCATGGGTGTGAAGACTTTGAAGGACTTCTTTGTGGTTTTAACTTATCTGCCCACAGTACATCTAGACAAGCCATCATCAAAGAGCCTCAGAACCAAATTAAAGACATACAAACTGAAAAGAAGGTGGCTGACTGGACTGATAAATTTTTGAGTGCTGGAGTGTCCCTGGGTGGGCTGGCTCTATTTTAAAGAGTCTCATCTGAGTTCTTATTATCATCACTATCGTCATGATAGCCATTCATGCTTTAAGAAGGCTTTTCAAATGATAACAGGCAAAGCATTTTTAAGAGAGAAGAAAGCGGGAGATGTGGGAGACCATGGGTCAGGCACTGAAGTGGGAATGCCCGAGGAATGAATGCCCTTCTAAGTCAGGATAAGAAACTCTTAACATATTCCCAAGGTTCTTCATTCCTTTATGTAAATCTAGCCTTGTCATGCAAATGGAACTCACTCCCCTGTTCTAGAAAGCTCTGTACCCCCTGTTCACCCATTGGCCTCTGTTCAGAACCACTCCCCACTCTGTTCCCCATTGGATGTGGTGGTGTCACTCCTTCCCAGCTCCTCCGTTTGACCCTAATGTTACTGCTTTCTTTGTACCCCCACCCCTCCCACTCTTCCTTGGTTATATACCATGAACCCAACCCCTGCTGGGGGCTCTCAGTGCCGTGTGCCTGGGTGGCCTGTGCTTCTGTGAGAGAGAGCAGCACCCTCTTTCCCCAGCTCCTTGATCCTGAGACCCTTCAATTACGGTTGTGGACCTCCTAGTCCCCTCCACATCACCTGGACAATACCTTCCCTGGAAATTTGACTGTTCCTCCAATAAAAGCCAGTTGGATGCTTCAGTCAAGAGCCATCCATCACTTTATGCTTGAGCGTATATTTATTCAATCCAGGAGTGAACGACAGGTGGTCTGGGGGAGTTGGTTATCCAGACTGGGAGGAGACCGCCCTCGGGAAGGCGATCACCCAGACAGCGCCTGCCCAGGGGTTCCTGCATTGGGAGACATACTGAAGTAGACTGAGTCGCTTCCAGACACGGTATGGCTTCTACTGGGTGACATACTGAAGTAGACTGAGTCATTTCCAGAGGAAGGATAGCTTATGCCGGATGGCATACTGGAGCCTGAGTCAGACACAGTATAGGTTCTGTACATTGGCCCTCCCCAGTGTCCTGGAATAAAAACAATGCATATAACTTTATCAGGAGAGAATCTACTTTTGCACTTAAATACCCCTCACAAGAGTACGTATGTGAGGTACTTGCAACTGTTGGCTTCTTGTCTCAGTTGCTTCTTTGAAACACAGGAGCCATAATTATTATATATCAATCTTTAAGAGACAAAGGGCATTACCATAAGTATCTTGCCCTAGGCAGGATTGTAACGACACATTGTTCCACGTATTCTCACAGACATATTTTACACACCATCATGATAATTTCTAGGGTGTGTTTTTTAAGCAAGGAAACAAACTTGTACAGTTCGAAAAAACTTTAATTCCTGTGTTAGTTACACCACCCCTTTGTTGTCTGAAAATTGTCTCTGAAGATGTCTGTTTGCACTAGATGTGTTGCTCCAAAGCCATTCTCCTAAAGCGCTGTTGTGTTTGCCTACAGAAGCTGTGCAGCATGAAGGTGGATGCTGTCTCTGAACCCATATCCAAGTGAGTATAATTTCTTGAAAAGCAGACTTACCATCAGGAGGAGGACCACGAGGCGTACTGGCTCCTTGGGGTTGAAAGAGAAAGGCAGAAGGCCCTGTTCAGAGGAAGGAAATTTACTTCAGAGCAGGTACATTTTTAAAAGCAAGGAAATACAAGAAACTGAAATGGTTATGGTTGGAAGGAAAAGCTATTACAAAAATGTTAATGGTTTATAAGAGAAAGAAAGGAAGAACCCTTTGGTTCTTAAAAAAAAAGGAAAAAAACCCCCGATATTCAAAAAAAGCCCTGCTATTCAAAAAAAACCAAAGCCCCACCCACTCACCATGACCACTCCCCAAAAGCAAAACAATGCAAGCAACCCAGCAGCTAAACTCAGGGCAATATCAAAATTATCAAAGCAAATGAAGGACTCGTTATAAAAGGACTCCTCCAGCAGTAATTTTAAGCTCTGTGTTAGCTTTCAGCATCCCCTTTGTCTTCTGAAGAGCACCTTGGAATGTTTCTGTTTGCGCTAACTTTATTGCTCCATTATGGTTCCCATTAAGTGTTGTTGTATTTGCCTACAGAAGCTGAGCAGCAGGAAGGGAGTTGCTGTTGAGGAACGCAGATCCCAGTGACTACAATTGCTTGAAAAACAGACTTACCAGCAGGAGGAAGAAGAGAAGGAAGAGGAGCAGGAGCTGGAGGTGCACGAAGAGCTTGGGAGGGAATAGGAATACAAATATACTCCGGTCAGAGAGAGCAAAATTACTTCAGAAGCGGTAAATGTTTAAAAGCAAGGAAATGCACAGAACTGAAATAGTTATGGTTGCAAGAAATGGCGGTTTCTAAATGTTGGCAATAGTGTTATTGCTCTGTTGTGTTTACAATGAAGACTTGTTGTATTTGTCTGCAGAAGCTGTGCAGCATGAAGGGTGATGCTGGCTCTGAAGCCACATCCAAATGACTATAATTTGTTGACAAGCAGACTTACCATCACCAGCAGGAATAGGACCACGAGGTGAAATGGGTCCTTGGGGATGCCGGAAAGAATCTGTTGAGAGACAGTAAATTAACTTCAGAG
>NW_024369820.1:0-795 GCF_014805655.1 Passer montanus
ACCCCAAATTCAACCCCAAAATTCACCCCAAAATGAATTCCCCCAAAATCCCCCAAATTCACCCCAAATTCAACCCCAAAATTCACCCCAAAAATCACCCGAAATCACCCCAAAAACACCCCAAATTCAGCCCAAAAATTCAACCCAAAATCACCCCAAAAACCACCCCGAAATCACCCCAAAATCCCCCAAATTCACCCCAAAATTCACCCCGAAATTAACCCCAAAATCACCCAAATTCAACCCCAAAATCACCAAAAAAATCACCCGAAATCACCTCAAAAATACCCCAAAATCACCCCGAAATCACCCAAAAAATTCAACCCAAATTCACCCTGAAATCACCTCAAAACACCCCAAAAACCACCCCGAAATCACCCCAAAATCACCCCGAAATCACCCAAAAAATTCAACCCAAATTCACCCTGAAATCACCTCAAAACACCCCAAAAACCACCCCGAAATCACCCCAAAATCACCCCGAAATCACCCAAAAAATTCAACCCAAATTCACCCTGAAATCACCTCAAAACACCCCAAAAACCACCCCGAAATCACCCCAAAATCACCCCGAAATCACCCAAAAAATCACCCCAAATTCAGCCCAAAATCCCCCAAAATCACCCCGAATTCAGCCCCAAAAATACCCTGAAATCACGCCAAAAATCACCCCGAAATCACCCCAAAATCACCCCGAAATCACCAAAAAATCACCCGAAATTCACCCCAAAAATAACCCAAAATCACCCCAAAAATACCCCGAAATTCACCCCAAAATCACCCCAAAAATAATCC
>NW_024369821.1:0-795 GCF_014805655.1 Passer montanus
CCCGGGACCCCAAAATTCATCCAAATTTCCCCAAAATCCCACCCCGGACCCTCAAAACTGCCCCCAAAATTCCCATCAAGGACCCCAAAATTCATCAAAACCCCCCCAAAATCCCACCCAGGGACCCCAAAATTCATCAAAATCCCCCCAAAATCGGCCAAAATCCCCTCAAAATCCACCCCGGGACCCCAAAATTCATCCAAATTTCCCCAAAATCCCACCCCGGACCCTCAAAACTGCCCCCAAAATTCCCATCAAGGACCCCAAAATTCATCAAAACCCCCCCAAAATCCCACCCAGGGACCCCAAAATTCATCAAAATCCCCCCAAAATCGGCCAAAATCCCCTCAAAATCCACCCCGGGACCCCAAAATTCATCAAAATTTTCCCAAAATCCCGCCCAGGACCCTCAAAATTCCCCCCAAAATTCCCATCAGGGGCCCCAAAATTTATCAAAATTCCCCCCAAAATCCCACCCGGGACCCCCAAAATTTAACCTAAAACCATCCCAGGAGACCAAAATCCCAAAATTCAACAAAATCCCCCCAAAATCCCACCCGGAACCCCAAAATCGGCCCAAATCCCCCCAAAATCCACCCAGGACCCCCAAAATCCCACCTGGGATCCCAAAATTCATCTAAATTCCCCCAAAATTGGCCAAAATCCCACCCAGGACCCCAAAATTCATCAGAATTTCCCCCAAAATCCAACCCAGGGATCCCAAATCCCCCAGGACCCCAAAATTTCCCCCAAAATTCCACAAATCCCCCCCAAATTTCCCCAAAATCTTCCCCA
>NW_024369822.1:0-795 GCF_014805655.1 Passer montanus
GGTGGATTTTGGGGTGGATTTTGGGGTTCTTTGGGGCCCCTCACGTCGTAGAAGTCGGTTTTGAACTTGTCAGTGCTGAGCACGGGCAGGCAGTGGCACAGGGCGCAGGCCTCGCGCAAGATCTCGTGGTTGAAGGGAACCTCCCCTGAAAAACCCCAAATTCGGGGACAAAACCACAAAATCTGGAGTCAGACACAGCTCAAAAACAATCAGGGACCCAAAAAACCCAAAAATAGCCACAAAAAAAACCCAAAATCCCACCCAAAAAACCAAAAATACCCTCAAAAAACTCAAAAATCCCCAAAAATCCCCCCAAAAACCCCAAATTCGGGACAAAAAACCCAAAATTCGGGGTCAGGCACAGCTCAAAAACAGTCAGGGACCCAAAAAACCCAAAAATACCCCCAGAAAACCCCAAATTCGGGGCCAAAAACCCAAAATCCGGGGTCAGGCACAGCTCAAAAACAGTCAGGGACCCAAAAAACCCAAAAATACCCCCAGAAAACCCCAAATTCGGGGCCAAAAACCCAAAATCCGGGGTCAGGCACAGCTCAAAAACAGTCAGGGACCCAAAAAACCCAAAAATACCCACAAAAAAAACCCAAAATCCCACCCAAAAAACCAAAAATACCCTCAAAAAACTCAAAAATCCCCAAAAATCCCCCCAAAAAACCCCAAATTCGGGACAAAAAACCCAAAATTCGGGGTCAGGCACAGCTCAAAAACAATCAGGGACTCAAAAAACCCAAAAATAGCCACAAAAACCCCCAAAATCCCACCCAAAAAACCAAAAAT
>NW_024369823.1:0-795 GCF_014805655.1 Passer montanus
CCCCCAAATCCCCCAAATTTTTCCCAAATTCACCCAAATTTTCCCAAAATCCCGGGAATTTCCCCCAACCTGGGCGGAGGAGGCGCCCCTCCCCCCACGCCCCTCCTGTGCAGCGGGACCCAAAATCCACCCAAAATCTTGAATTTTGACAAAATTCCCTAAAATTCCCACCCAAAATCCACCCATAAACCCCAAAATTCCACCCCAAAAAATCCCAAATTTTCCCCAAATCCCCAAATTCCCCCGATTTCCACCCAAAATTCCCCTGAAAATCCCCCAAATTCCACCCAAAATTCCCTCCTAAATCCCCAAAAAATTCCCTCCAAAGTCCCCAAAAATTCCCCCCAAAATCCCCCAAATTCCACCCAAAATCTCCCAAAATCCCCCAAATTCAACCCAAATTTTCCCCAAATTCCCCCAATTTTCACCCAAATTCCCCCAAATTCCTGCCCAAAAATCCCCAAATTCCTGCCCAAATTCCCCCAAAATTCCCAAATTCCCACAAATTCCCCTGAAAATCTCCCAAATTTCACCTAAAATCCCAAAAATTCACCAAAAATCCCCAAAATTTCCCCCAAAATCCCCCCAAAATTCCCCTGAAAATCCCCAAAATTTTCCCAAAATCACCCCAAAATCCACCCAAAATCCCCCAAAATCACCAAAAATTCCTCCCAAAATCCCCAAAAATACCCCCAAATTCCCCCCACAAAATCCTAACTTCATAAAATTTCCCCAATTTCCTCCAAAAATGCCCCAAATTTTCCCCAAATCCCCCGAATTCCACCCAAAATTCCC
>NW_024369824.1:0-795 GCF_014805655.1 Passer montanus
TTTCATAAGAGTAGGGTGTGCCTGAAAGCCCATCCACTTTTTTCCAGGCATCCCAGACTCCAAGAGGGAAAACAGCTGCAGAGTCTGGAGATGCTTTTGCTGTTCATCCTCCTTTCCTCAGAGAAACTGTTTTTGCAAGGCACGGATATAGTAACATTGCAGAGAGTAAATGAAATTTTATGGTCAGGAAGTTCCTAGGTAAAGGCCATACATTGTTAATCATTAATTGGCTGTTAAGGGTCATTTACCAGTTGCTAGAAATTCTTCTTTATAAATATCATGAGGGTCCTTAAATAGAATTTGTAAATAGAACAAACAATTAAACTTATACACAAAGACTATGCCTACATTGTCTTTGAAGTCAAGGCTGCTTGGTGGAGACAGAGACTTTAATTGCTTATATTTAGGAAAGAAGGCAACATTTTTAATTGAGTACTATTATTCACCATTATCTTTAGTATTTACAGTCCCATATCCAATAAAAAAAAAGTGCATAATTTACCATTGAGATACAATAGAGATACAATCCCATTTTTCATGCCAGTTCACAACCATCTGAACAAAATAGAAAACATATGTTTTCATAAAATACACTTTTAAAAGTTCACTTATTTCAGCAGAATAAACATTAGATGTTATTTGTATTTTACATGGAACTACATGTAAAATAGGCCGCTCTTTTTTGAGGACAGCAGTTACAATCTTAAGTATATCACACTGTTCTCAGTTCTACAAAGTGAAATTTTAGTTCAGCAAATGAACAATCCTTACATAAGTTTTTATGTTGCCCATTAA
>NW_024369825.1:0-795 GCF_014805655.1 Passer montanus
TTTCTGATTTTTGTGATATTTTTCAGTTTGGGGATTTTTCTGATTTTGGGATTGGATTTTTGAGATTTTTGGGATTTTTGGGGTTTTTTGTGATTTTTTTTTTTGGGATTTTGGCATTTTTGGGGTCTGGGCTTTTGGGATTTGGGGAATTTTGGGGAATTTTGGTAATTTTTTGGTGATTTCTCCCCCCAGGAGTGAACAAGTGCCTGCAGGGGTCTGGGGGCTGCTCCCACGGCTGCCGGGACCCCCAAAATCCCCCCAAAAACCCAAAAATCCCCCAAAACCTGCCCAGATCCTCCTTCCCCACGACTTTGGGGGTTGAGATTTTGGGATTTTGGGATTTTTGGGGTTTTAGATTTGGGGATTTTTGGGATTTCTGGTTTTTGGGATTTCTGGGTTTTAGGATTTCTGGGTTTTGGGTTTTTGAGGCTTTTGGGGTTTTTGTGATTTTGGGATTTGGGGATTTTTGGGATTTCTGAGTTTTGTGATTTCCGTTTTTTGGGATTTGGGGATTTTTGTGATTTTTATGATTTCTGATTTTTCTGATTTTGGGATTGGAATTTTGAGATTTTTGGGGTGGGGATTTGGGGTTTTTTGTGATTTTTCTTGGGGATTTTGGCATTTTTGGGGTCTGGGCTTTTGGGATTTGGGGAATTTTTGTGATTTTTGTGATTTCTGATTTTTGTGATATTTTTCAGTTTTGAGATTTTTCTGATTTTGGGATTGGAATTTTGAGATTTTTGGGATTTTTGGGGGTTTTTTGTGATTTTTTTTTGGGATTTTGGCATTTTTGGG
>NW_024369826.1:0-795 GCF_014805655.1 Passer montanus
TTTTATGCGCCGGAGATCACGAAAGCCCCCCTGCACGGAGGAAGGCCCCCAAGATGGCGATGCTGGCGGAACGTGAGTGCCGATCCCGGCGGGAATGCCGCGGGAATGCTGCGGGAATGGGGACGAGCCGGTGCCCCGGGAGCGGCCTCAGACCCTCCCCACAGCCCTGCCTGAGGGGTCCGGGCCGCGCTGCCCCTCCCGCGGGGTGCGGGGGCGTCCCAGGGCCGGATAAAGGGGTTCGGAGTTAAGGAAAGGGGAGTGCAGGGACGGGGAGAGACGGGATGAGGGGTCCCTCTGGCCAGGAAATTGGGTTCCCTGTGTCAGGGAGGCCGGGATGGCCGGGAAAAAGGTTTAGGGGCTCCGGTGTTGAAGAATGAGGGGATTTGGGCTGAGAAAGGCAGGATGGGAGCGTGGGGGATCCTGGGGCCAAGGAAAAGGGGGGAGAGGGGGGGATCCAGGGGTGCCTGGGGTGAGAAATGGAGGATTTGGGGTCGGGGAAAGGCGGGAAGGGGCATCCAGAGGGTGCCAGGGTCAAGGAGAAGTGGGGCCTGGAGGCTGGGAGGGCCCAAAGGGGCTCCAGGGGGGCATTGGTGCAGAATGAGGGGTGCAGGGGGGTAATCGTGTCCCAGCAGGGCAGGAGCAGCTGGAATGTCCCTTGGACACCTCTGGGGACAGCTCGTCCTGTCAGTGGCTCGGGGCCATCTCTGGCTCTGTGTTTGAGGGGAGACACCTCCAGAGGGGAGGTGGCAGGGCCGGGTGTGGGTGCTGGGGACACCCAGGGCAGGTGGCAGAGCC
>NW_024369827.1:0-795 GCF_014805655.1 Passer montanus
ATCATCCAGATGGATCTGGGTGTCCTGTAGAGAATAAAGAGAAATTATAAGGCAAAGAATAAAGAGAAATAATAAGATGACACAGTACTGTTGCACAATGGCAATTGCCACCATTCCCATAATTATTATAGTAGTATAATATATATAATTATTGGAATATATTTATATGTGGACATATGGTCCTGTCTATGCAGAGTATCTTAGAAAAGTCAGTTGGAGGTTGATTCATGTGAATCTGGGACAGCTGAAAAGTAAAGTCAAGTGTCTGAATATTAGGAGAGTGGATTTGAGTTTTTCAAGGAATTCCTGGATGGAACCCCCTTGAGAAACTCCCCTCAGGAATAAAGAAACAAAAAAAAAGAGTTAAGAATATTTTTTTCTGGAGTGAAGAAGTTCTCATTTCACATGTGAAAGCAATCAGGCAAGAGAGGCAGAAGATCAGCATGCCTGAGAAAGGACCTTCAGGTCAACCTGAAGTGCAAGAAGGAAATGCATTGGTGGTGGAACAAGCACCAAATAAGTCTTCAGAAGAATATAGAGATGCATATTCTGGGATGTGTGAGGGTAGGATTATGAAAGCCAAGGCAGAGCTGGAGCTGAATTCCTGTTTTACGTGGCCTCACATTGAGTATTGCATCCAACTCTGAGCTCTTCAATTAAAGAGAGTTATTAAGGAACTAGAATGCATCTAGACTAGAGCAAAGCCAGTATTGGACAAAGTAAAATGTACAATGCACATTCTTAGTATAACATACCTTGAGCACTCCCTGAGTGTTTCTCAGGTTCTTCTGTGCC
>NW_024369828.1:0-795 GCF_014805655.1 Passer montanus
ATTCCCAAATTTCCCCCCCAAAATCCCTCCCAAAAATTTTCCCCAATTCCCCCAAAATTCTCCCCAAAATCTCGGGATTTTCCCCCAAAAAATTCCCCCCAAAACTCCTCCCACAATCCCCCAAATTTGCCCCAAAAATTGCTAAAAATCCCCCAAAATTCTCCCCAAAATTCCACCCAAATTTCCCCAAAATCTCAGGATTTTCTCCCAAAAAATTCCAACCAAAATTCCCCCAAATCCACCAAAACTCCTCCCAAAATCCCCAAAATTTGCCCCAAAAATCCCCCAAAATTCTCCCCAAAATTCCACCCAAATTTCCCCAAAATCTCAGGATTTTCTCCCAAAAAATTCCAACCAAAATTCCCCCAAATCCACCAAAACTCCTCCCAAAATCCCCAAAATTTGCCCCAAAAATCACCCAAAAATTCCAAAATGTCACCAAAATTCCCCCCAAAATTCCCAAAACTCCTCCTTAAATCTTCCCAAAATTTTCCTCAAAATCCCCCAAATTCCCCCCAAAAAAACCCCTAAAATCCCAAATTTTCCCGAAATCCCCCAAATTTGCCCCAAAAACCCACCAAAACCTCTCCTTAAATCCCCCAAATTCCCCCCTAAACAACCCCAAAATTCCCAAAAAACCCCCAAATTTTTCCCCAAATTTCCCCCGAAAAAACCCCAAAATTCCCCAAATTCGCCCAAATTTTCCCCAAAATCCCCCAAATTCCCCCCTGAAAAACCCCAAATCCCCACTAAAAAACCCGAAAAATCTCCAAAATCCCCAAATTTTCCCAAAAC
>NW_024369829.1:0-763 GCF_014805655.1 Passer montanus
GTACCTGGGGGGCTCGGGGGGCTCGGGGGGCCCCTCCCTGGCCCTGCGGGCGGGGTCGAAGGCGCTGCCGTCCACGTAGGAGTCGCTGATGCCGAAGGCGGCGCGCAGCCGCTCGTTCTTGCGCTCGTTAGCCTCGGCCAGCTGGTGCGTCTCCGTGCCCCTAATTAGCATCATTAATTAATCACCACGGCCACAGACACCAGCGAGCCAATAAACTCCCCGCTTCCACGCAAATCCCTTCCAAAATAATCTTTTTTCCCTCAAAAAATTGGGGTTTTTTTACCTAAAATGCCCAAAAAAAATTCTTTTTTCGCTCAAAAAATTGTTTTGTTTTTTTTTGCTTAAAATGCCTAAAAAATTCTCTTTTTCCCTCAAAAAATGGTTTTTTTTTTGCTAAAATGCCTAAAAAATTCTCTTTTTCCCCTCAAAAAAAAAGGGTTTTTTTGCCTAAAATGTCAAAATTTCTCTTTTTTCCCTCAAAAAATTGGTTTGGTTTTTTTTAATTAAAATGCCTAAAGAAATTCTTTTTTCTCTCAAAAATAAGGGGTTTTTTTGCCTAAAATGTCAAAATTTCTCTTTTTTCACTCAAAAAATTGGGGTTTTTTTTGCCTAAAATGTCCAAAAAATTCTTTTTCCCTCAAAAAATTGGGTTTTTTTTGCTTAAAATGCCCATAAAATCCCTTTTTCCCCCCCCCCAAACCCCCTCCCAGTCACCCGGAGCTCGTTAAGGAGCGGCTAATTAAGCTAATTAAGCTAATGAAGG
>NW_024369830.1:0-2194 GCF_014805655.1 Passer montanus
GCTCTCGGTGGCCGAGCTGCAGCGCTGCCACCAGGGCGCCAGCTCCCGCCGGATGACGTCGTTCTCCTCGGCCTCCTGCGCCCGCGTCACCTGGCCCTGGGGACAGAGGGGACATTGGGGACATCAGTGACACCAGGGACACCTCCTGCGCCCGCATCACCTGGCCCTGGGGACACGGGGACAGTGGGGACAATAGGGACAGTGCCACCTGGCCCTGGGGACAATGGGGACACTGGGGACATCAGGGACATCAGTGACACCTCCTGCGCCCGCGTCACCTGGCCCTGGGGACATGGGGACACTGGGGACATCAGTGACACCTCCTGCGCCCGCGTCACCTGGCCCTGGGGACATGGGGACACTGGGGACATTGGGGACAGTGCCACCTGGCCCAGGTGACACAGGAGGTGACACAGGTGACAATGACACTCAGGTGGCACACCTGCAGCTCCCTGATGGTGCTCTGGGCCCTCCTGAGGCTCTCGGTGGCCGAGCTGCAGCGCTGCCGCACCAGCGCCAGCTCCCGCCGGATGACGTCGTTCTCCTCGGCCTCCTGCGCCCGCGTCACCTGGCCCTGGGGACAGAGGGGACATTGGGGACATCAGTGACACCAGGGACACCTCCTGCGCCCGCATCACCTGGCCCTGGGGACACGGGGACAGTGGGGACAATAGGGACAGTGCCACCTGGCCCTGGGGACAATGGGGACACTGGGGACATCAGGGACATCAGTGACACCTCCTGCGCCCGCGTCACCTGGCCCTGGGGACATGGGGACACTGGGGACATCAGTGACACCTCCTGCGCCCGCGTCACCTGGCCCTGGGGACATGGGGACACTGGGGACATTGGGGACAGTGCCACCTGGCCCTGGGGACATGGGGACATTGGGGACATCAGGGACATCAGTGACACCTCCTGTGCCCGTGTCACCTGGCCCTGGGGACATGGGGACACTGGGGACATCAGTGACACCTCCTGCGCCCGCGTCACCTGGCCCTGGGGACATGGGGACACTGGGGACATTGGGGACAGTGCCACCTGGCCCTGGGGACATGGGGACATTGGGGACATCAGGGACATCAGTGACACCTCCTGTGCCCGTGTCACCTGGCCCTGGGGACATGGGGACACTGGGGACATCAGTGACACCTCCTGCGCCCGCGTCACCTGGCCCTGGGGACATGGGGACACTGGGGACATTGGGGACAGTGCCACCTGGCCCTGGGGACATGGGGACATTGGGGACATCAGGGACATCAGTGACACCTCCTGTGCCCGTGTCACCTGGCCCTGGGGACATGGGGACACTGGGGACATCAGTGACACCTCCTGCGCCCGCGTCACCTGGCCCTGGGGACATGGGGACACTGGGGACATTGGGGACAGTGCCACCTGGCCCTGGGACACCAGGGACACCAGGGACACCTCCTGCGCCCGCGTCACCTGGCCCTGGGGACAATGGGGACATTGGGGACACTGGGGACATTGGGGACAATGGGGACACTGGGGACACTGGGGACACTGGGGACATTGGGACATTGGGACATTGGGGGCATTGGGGACACTGGGGACATTAGGGGCATTGGGGACACTGCCACCTCCAGCCCCCAGGGCAGAGCCAGCGTGGCTGTGGTGGCACTGGGGGGACAGGGAGTGACACTGGGGACAGGAGGTGACACTGGAGGTGCCAGCAGCCCTGGGAGTGACACTGGGAACAGGGAGGTGACACTGGAGGTGACACCAGGGACAGGGAGGTGACACCAGGGACAGGAGGGGACACCAGCACCAGGAGGTGACACTGGAGGTGCCAGCAGCCCTGGGAGTGACCCTGGGAACAGGGAGGTGACACTGGAGGTGGCACCAGGGACAGTGAGTGACACTGGGGACAGGGAGGTGACCCTGGAGGTGGCACCAGGGACAGTGAGTGACACTGGGGACAGGGAGGTGACACCAGGGACAGGAGGTGACACCAGCACCAGGAGGTGACACTGGAGGTGCCACCAGGGACAGGGAGGTGACACTGGGGACAGGAGGTGACACTGGAGGTGCCAGCAGCCCTGGGAGGTGACACCGGGGACAGGAGGTGACACTGGAGGTGGCACCAACCCTGGGAGGTGACACCGGGGACAGGAGGTGCCACTGGAGGTGCCACCAGCCCTGGGAGGTGCCACCAGGGCCACACGAGGCCCCT
>NW_024369830.1:2203-12224 GCF_014805655.1 Passer montanus
GGGACAGGAGGTGACACTGGAGGTGGCACCAGGGCCAGGAGGTGACACCGGGGCCAGGAGGTGACACTGGAGGTGCCACCAGCCCTGGGAGTGACACCAGGGACAGGAGGTGACACTGGAGGTGACACCAGGGCCAGGAGGTGACACTGGAGGTGCCACCAACCCTGGGAGTGACACCGGGGACAGGAGGTGACACTGGAGGTGCCACCAGCCCCGTGGGGACCTCCAGGGCCGTTTGTCCCCTCCCCTCCCCCATGCCAAATTCCACCCCCAATCCCAAAAATTCCCAAATTTTCCCCAAATTCCTCCCCAAAAATCCCCTCAAAATCCACCAAAATTCCTCAAAGTTCACCAAAATTTTCCCCCAAAAAATCCCCAAAATTCCCCCCATAAATTCCCCCCAAATTCCCAAAAATTTCCCCAAAATACCCCAAAATTCACCGAAATTCAAAATTCCCCTAAAATGCCCCAAGCGCCCAAAATCCCCCCAAACCTTTCCCCAAAATTCCTCAAAATTTCCCAAAATTTCCCCAAAATCTCCCCAGAATTTCTGAAGTTCACCAGAACGCCCAAAAAATTCCCCCAAAATTCTCCCAAACTCCTCCAAAATTCCCTCAAAATTAAAAAAATAACCAATTTTCCCCAAATTTCACCAAAAATTCCCCCCAAATTCCCCGAAAATTATTCAATATCCCCCAAAATCTCCTCAAAATTCACCAAAATTCCCCCATAATCCCCCAAAATTCCCCCAAATTTCCCCCAAAACACTCCAGAATTCACCATGACACATCAGTGACAGGGACACGTCAGTGACACATCAGTGACAGGGACACGTCAGTGACACATCAGTGACAGGGACACGTCAGTGACACATCAGTGACAGGGACACGTCAGTGACACATCAGTGACAGGGACACGTCAGTGACACATCAGTGACAGGGACACGTCAGTGACACATCAGTGACAGGGACACGTCAGTGACACATCAGTGACAGGGACACGTCAGTGACACATCAGTGACAGGGACACGTCAGTGACACATCAGTGACAGGGACACGTCAGTGACACATCAGTGACAGGGACACGTCAGTGACACATCAGTGACAGGGACACGTCAGTGACACATCAGTGACAGGGACACGTCAGTGACACATCAGTGACAGGGACACGTCAGTGACACATCAGTGACAGGGACACGTCAGTGACACATCAGTGACAGGGACACGTCAGTGACACATCAGTGACAGGGACACGTCAGTGACACATCAGTGACAGGGACACGTCAGTGACACATCAGTGACAGGGACACGTCAGTGACACATCAGTGACAGGGACACGTCAGTGACACATCAGTGACAGGGACACGTCAGTGACACATCAGTGACAGGGACACGTCAGTGACACATCAGTGACAGGGACACGTCAGTGACACATCAGTGACAGGGACACGTCAGTGACACATCAGTGACAGGGACACGTCAGTGACACATCAGTGACAGGGACACGTCAGTGACACATCAGTGACAGGGACACGTCAGTGACACATCAGTGACAGGGACACGTCAGTGACACATCAGTGACAGGGACACGTCAGTGACACATCAGTGACAGGGACACGTCAGTGACACATCAGTGACAGGGACACGTCAGTGACACATCAGTGACAGGGACACGTCAGTGACACATCAGTGACAGGGACACGTCAGTGACACATCAGTGACAGGGACACGTCAGTGACACATCAGTGACAGGGACACGTCAGTGACACATCAGTGACAGGGACACGTCAGTGACACATCAGTGACAGGGACACGTCAGTGACACATCAGTGACAGGGACACGTCAGTGACACATCAGTGACAGGGACACGTCAGTGACACATCAGTGACAGGGACACGTCAGTGACACATCAGTGACAGGGACACGTCAGTGACACATCAGTGACAGGGACACGTCAGTGACACATCAGTGACAGGGACACGTCAGTGACACATCAGTGACAGGGACACGTCAGTGACACATCAGTGACAGGGACACGTCAGTGACACATCAGTGACAGGGACACGTCAGTGACACATCAGTGACAGGGACACGTCAGTGACACATCAGTGACAGGGACACGTCAGTGACACATCAGTGACAGGGACACGTCAGTGACACATCAGTGACAGGGACACGTCAGTGACACATCAGTGACAGGGACACGTCAGTGACACATCAGTGACAGGGACACGTCAGTGACACATCAGTGACAGGGACACGTCAGTGACACATCAGTGACAGGGACACGTCAGTGACACATCAGTGACAGGGACACGTCAGTGACACATCAGTGACAGGGACACGTCAGTGACACATCAGTGACAGGGACACGTCAGTGACACATCAGTGACAGGGACACGTCAGTGACACATCAGTGACAGGGACACGTCAGTGACACATCAGTGACAGGGACACGTCAGTGACACATCAGTGACAGGGACACGTCAGTGACACATCAGTGACAGGGACACGTCAGTGACACATCAGTGACAGGGACACGTCAGTGACACATCAGTGACAGGGACACGTCAGTGACACATCAGTGACAGGGACACGTCAGTGACACATCAGTGACAGGGACACGTCAGTGACACATCAGTGACAGGGACACGTCAGTGACACATCAGTGACAGGGACACGTCAGTGACACATCAGTGACAGGGACACGTCAGTGACACATCAGTGACAGGGACACGTCAGTGACACATCAGTGACAGGGACACGTCAGTGACACATCAGTGACAGGGACACGTCAGTGACACATCAGTGACAGGGACACGTCAGTGACACATCAGTGACAGGGACACGTCAGTGACACATCAGTGACAGGGACACGTCAGTGACACATCAGTGACAGGGACACGTCAGTGACACATCAGTGACAGGGACACGTCAGTGACACATCAGTGACAGGGACACGTCAGTGACACATCAGTGACAGGGACACGTCAGTGACACATCAGTGACAGGGACACGTCAGTGACACATCAGTGACAGGGACACGTCAGTGACACATCAGTGACAGGGACACGTCAGTGACACATCAGTGACAGGGACACGTCAGTGACACATCAGTGACAGGGACACGTCAGTGACACATCAGTGACAGGGACACGTCAGTGACACATCAGTGACAGGGACACGTCAGTGACACATCAGTGACAGGGACACGTCAGTGACACATCAGTGACAGGGACACGTCAGTGACACATCAGTGACAGGGACACGTCAGTGACACATCAGTGACAGGGACACGTCAGTGACACATCAGTGACAGGGACACGTCAGTGACACATCAGTGACAGGGACACGTCAGTGACACATCAGTGACAGGGACACGTCAGTGACACATCAGTGACAGGGACACGTCAGTGACACATCAGTGACAGGGACACGTCAGTGACACATCAGTGACAGGGACACGTCAGTGACAGGGACACGTCAGTGACACATCAGTGACAGGGACACGTCAGTGACACATCAGTGACAGGGACACGTCAGTGACAGGGACACGTCAGTGACACATCAGTGACAGGGACACGTCAGTGACACATCAGTGACAGGGACACGGACAGTGACAGGGACACGTCAGTGACACATCAGTGACAGGGACACGGACAGAGCGGGGACAGGGACAGAGCGGGGACAGGGACAGGACAGGGACAGGGACAGATCAGTGACAGGGACAGATCAGTGACACATCAGTGACAGGGACAGGGACAGAGCAGGGACAGGGACACATTGGTGACACATCGGTGACAGGGACAGGACAGGGACAGGGACAGGGACAGATCAGTGACAGGGACAGATCGGAGATGGGGACAGAGACAGAGCCGGGTCAGCGATGGTGACAGAGCCGGAACAGTGACAGTGACGGCAGTGACAGCGACAGAGACAGAGCCGGGTCAGGGACAGAGAGAGTGACAGGGACAGTGACAGTGACAGAGCCGGGTCAGGGACAGAGAGAGTGACAGGGACAGTGGTGACAGGGACAGGTCAGTGACAGTGACAGGTCAGGGACAGGTCAGGGACAGTGACAGTGACAGAGCCAGGACAGTGCCAGTGACAGAGCCATGACAGGGACAGATCGGTGACAGGGACAGAGACAGAGCCAGGTCAGGGACAGAGAGAGTGACAGGGACAGTGGTGACAGTGACAGATCGGTGACAGTGACAGGTCAGGGACAGGTCAGGGACAGTGACAGTGACAGAGCCAGGACAGTGCCAGTGACAGAGCCATGACAGGGACAGATCGGTGACAGGGACAGAGACAGAGCCAGGTCAGCGGCAGTGACAGATCGGTGACAGGGACAGATTGGTGACAGGGACAGACAGAGCCAGGTCAGCGGCAGTGACAGTGGTGACAGGGACAGATCGGTGACAGGGACAGAGACAGGTCAGGGACAGCAACAGGGACAGTGACAGTGACAGAGCTGGGCCAGCGATGGTGACAGATCGGTGACAGTGGCAGTGACAGATCGGTGACAGTGACAGATCGGTGCCAGTGACAGATCGGTGACAGTGGCAGTGACAGATCGGTGCCAGTGGCAGTGACAGATCGGTGACAGTGACAGATCGGTGCCAGTGACAGATCGGTGACAGTGGCAGTGACAGATCGGTGCCAGTGGCAGTGACAGATCGGTGACAGTGACAGATCGGTGCCAGTGACAGATCGGTGACAGTGGCAGTGACAGATCGGTGCCAGTGGCAGTGACAGATCGGTGACAGTGACAGATCGGTGCCAGTGACAGATCGGTGACAGTGGCAGTGACAGATCGGTGCCAGTGGCAGTGACAGATCGGTGACAGTGACAGATCGGTGCCAGTGACAGATCGGTGACAGTGGCAGTGACAGATCGGTGCCAGTGGCAGTGACAGATCGGTGACAGTGACAGATCGGTGCCAGTGACAGATCGGTGACAGTGGCAGTGACAGATCGGTGCCAGTGGCAGTGACAGATCGGTGACAGTGACAGATCGGTGCCAGTGACAGATCGGTGACAGTGGCAGTGACAGATCGGTGCCAGTGGCAGTGACAGATCGGTGACAGTGACAGATCGGTGCCAGTGACAGATCGGTGACAGTGGCAGTGACAGATCGGTGCCAGTGGCAGTGACAGATCGGTGACAGTGACAGATCGGTGCCAGTGACAGATCGGTGACAGTGGCAGTGACAGATCGGTGCCAGTGGCAGTGACAGATCGGTGACAGTGACAGATCGGTGCCAGTGACAGATCGGTGACAGTGGCAGTGACAGATCGGTGCCAGTGGCAGTGACAGATCGGTGACAGTGACAGATCGGTGCCAGTGACAGATCGGTGACAGTGGCAGTGACAGATCGGTGCCAGTGGCAGTGACAGATCGGTGACAGTGACAGATCGGTGCCAGTGACAGATCGGTGACAGTGGCAGTGACAGATCGGTGCCAGTGGCAGTGACAGATCGGTGACAGTGACAGATCGGTGCCAGTGACAGATCGGTGACAGTGGCAGTGACAGATCGGTGCCAGTGGCAGTGACAGATCGGTGACAGTGACAGATCGGTGCCAGTGACAGATCGGTGACAGTGGCAGTGACAGATCGGTGCCAGTGGCAGTGACAGATCGGTGACAGTGACAGATCGGTGCCAGTGACAGATCGGTGACAGTGGCAGTGACAGATCGGTGCCAGTGGCAGTGACAGATCGGTGACAGTGACAGATCGGTGCCAGTGACAGATCGGTGACAGTGGCAGTGACAGATCGGTGCCAGTGGCAGTGACAGATCGGTGACAGTGACAGATCGGTGCCGGGGTGGGGGTTGTTTTTTGGGGTTTTTGGGGGGGGGTTTGGGTTCTATGTGATTTTTTGGGGTTTGGTTTTGGGTTCCAGGCGCTGTTTTGGGTTTTTTGGGGGTTCCATGTGATGTTTTGGGATTTTTTTGGTTCCGTGTGGTGTTTTAGATTTGGTTTTGGGGGGTTTAGGGTTTTTTTTGGGGTTCCATGCAGTGGTTTGGGATTTTGGGGTGGTTTTTTGGGAGGTTTTTTTTTGTTTCTGCGTGGTGTTTTGGGTTTTTTGGGGGTGTTTGGGGTTTTTGGGTTCCTTTCAGTGGTTTGGGATGGTTTTTGGGGGGGTTTTGGGGTTTTTTTGGGAGTTTCCATGCAGTGGTTTGGGATTTTGGGGCTGTTTTTTGAGAGGTTTTTTTGGTTCTGTGTGGTGTTTTGGGGTTTTTTGGGGTTCCGTGTAGTGTTTTGGGTTTGGTTTTGGGGTTTTTTGGGTTCCATGAAGTGGTTTGGGATTGGTTTTGGGGTTTTTTGGGTTCCGTGTGGTGTTTTGGGTTTGGTTTTGGGGTTTTTTGGGTTCCATGTGGTGTTTTGGGTTTGGTTTTGGGGTGTTTTGGGGTTTTTTGGGGTTCCGTGTAGTGTTTTGGGTTTGGTTTTGGGGTTTTTTGGGTTCCATGAAGTGGTTTGGGTTTGGTTTTGGGGTTTTTTGGGTTCCATGCAGTGGTTTGGGATTGGTTTTGGGGTTTTTTGGGTTCCGTGTAGTGTTTTGGGTTTGGTTTTGGGGTTTTTTGGGTTCCAGGCAGTGGTTTGGGATTGTTTTTGGGGTTTTTTGGGTTCCATGTGGTGTTTTGGGTTTGGTTTTGGGGTGTTTTGGGGTTTTTTGGGGGTGTTTTGGTTTTTTTGGGTTCCATGCAACAGTTTGGGTTTGTTTTTAGTTTTTTTGGGGTTCCATGTGGTGCTTTAGGGTTTTTCGGGATGTTTTGGGGCGATTTGGGGTTTTTGGGGTATTTTGGGGAGGTTTTTGGGGTGCTCACCTTCTATGACAGAGCCGGGACAGTGACAGTGACAGAGCTGGAACAGTGACAGTGACAGCAGTCACCGTGACAGTGACAGCAGTGACAGGTCAGGAACAGAGACAGGGCTGGGACAGGGACAGTGACAGTGACAGCGGTGACAGGTCAGGAACAGTGACAGAGCCGGGACAGTGACAGTGACAGAGCTGGAACAGTGACAGTGACAGCAGTCACCGTGACAGTGACAGCAGTGACAGGTCAGGAACAGAGACAGGGCTGGGACAGGGACAGTGACAGTGACAGCGGTGACAGGTCAGGAACAGTGACAGAGCCGGGACAGTGACAGTGACAGAGCTGGAACAGTGACAGTGACAGCAGTCACCGTGACAGTGACAGCAGTGACAGGTCAGGAACAGAGACAGAGCCGGGACAGAGTCGCTGACAGCGGTGACAGCGACAGTGACAGCAGTGACAGGTCAGGAACAGAGACAGAGCCGGGACAGAGTCGCTGACAGCGGTGACAGCGACAGTGACAGGAGTGACAGGTCAGGAACAGACAGAGCCGGGACAGTGACAGTGACAGTGGTGACAGGGACAGCGACAGAGCCGGGTCAGCGATAGCAGCAGCAACAGTGAGGACAGAAAGAGAGACAGGTCAGGGACAGTGACAGTGACAGGGACAGATCAGAGGTGGGGACAGAGACAGAGCCAGGTCAGTGCCAGTGACAGTGGTGACAGAGACAGTGACAGGTCAGGGACAGCAACAGGGACAGGGACAGGGACAGAGCTGGGCCAGCGATGGTGACAGATCGGTGCCAGTGACAGATGATCGGTGACAGTGACAGTGGTGACAGTGCCAGGGACAGAGCCGGGCCAGCCGTGTCACCCGAGCCCTCCCACCACCCCGGCATTCCCCAGCTCCCGAGCATTTGGGCTTTGGGTGGCCAATGGGAATTTTTTGGGGTCTGAGGGGGAATTGGCCCCAAATGGGGGGGGGTCCCTCAGAATGGGGTTTGGGCACAGAATTGGGGTCTGGCCCCAAAGGAGGGATTGCACCCCAAAGCGGGAGACCGGGGCCCTCAAGGGGGTTTGGGGCTGGGTTTTGGGGTTCCATGCGGTGGTTTGGGTTTTTGGGGTTCTATTTGATTTTTTTGGGTTTTTGGGGTTCCATTTGATTTTTTTGGGATTTTTGGGGTTCCATGCAGAGTTTTGGGGGGGGGGGTGTGTTCAGCTGTCCCTTCAGTGTCCCCAGCTGTCCCCCAGGTGTCCCTGCAGTGTCCCCAGGTGTGCCCAGTTGTCCCCAGCTGTGTCCCCAGGTGTGTTCAGGTGTCCCAGCTGTGTCCCAGCTGTGTCCCAGCTGTGTCACCTTGATCTCGATCTGCTCCTCCATCTCTTTGCTCTTGAGCGCGGCGTACTCCTTCTCCAGCCTGGGGACACACGGACAGCTGGGGACAGAGGGACAGGGACAGGGAGAGGGATGGAATAAGGAGAGGGGATGAGGACAGGGGAGAGGGACAGAGATAGAGACAGAGGGGACACGGACAGAGGGACACAGTGACACAGGGACAGAGGGACACAGTGACACAGGGACAGAGGGACACAGGGACAGAAGGACAGAGGGACAGAAGGCCAGAGGCGTCCCCACCTCTTCATCTTGCGCGGGTTGTACTTGACCTGGCAGGCGCGCAGGATCAGCTGGTCGGGGCACGAGTCGAACTGGTGAGGGATCACCTTCTGGAAGTACTGCGGGACACGGCACGGCGGGGACACGTCACCCCAAAAATGGGGACAGGTCACCCCGAAACGGGGACAGGTCACCCCGAAACGGGGACAGAGGGGACACAGGGACAGAGGGACACAGTGACAGAGGGACAGAGGGACACAGGGACAGAGGGACAGAGGGAGAGAAGGACAGAAGGACACAGTGACAGAGGGACACAGGGACACAGGGACACAGGGACAGAAGGACACAGGGATAGAGGGACACAGGGACAGAGGGACAGAGGGACAGAGGGACACAGGGATAGAGGGACACAGGGACAGAGGGACAGAGGGGACACAGGGACAGAGGGACACAGGGACAGAGGGACAGGGACAGAGGGACAGAGGGACAGGGACAGGGACAGGGACAGAGGGACAGCTGGGGACAGAGGGACAGGGACAGGGAGAGGGATGGAATAAGGAGAGGGGATGAGGACAGGGGAGAGGGACAGAGATAGAGACAGAGGGGACACGGACAGAGGGACACAGTGACACAGGGACAGAGGGACACAGTGACACAGGGACAGAGGGACACAGTGACACAGGGACAGAGGGACACAGTGACACAGGGACAGAGGGACACAGTGACACAGGGACAGAGGGACACAGGGACAGAAGGACAGAGGGACAGAAGGCCAGAGGCGTCCCCACCTCTTCATCTTGCGCGGGTTGTACTTGACCTGGCAGGCGCGCAGGATCAGCTGGTCGGGGCACGAGTCGAACTGGTGAGGGATCACCTTCTGGAAGTACTGCGGGACACGGCACGGCGGGGACACGTCACCCCAAAAATGGGGACAGGTCACCCCGAAACGGGGACAGGTCACCCCGAAACGGGGACAAGTCACCCCGAAACGGGGACAGGTCACCCCGAAATGGGGGACAGGTCACCCCGAAATGGGGGACAGGTCACCCCAAAACGGGGACAATTCACACCAAAATGGGGGACAGGTCACACCAAAACGGGGACAATTCACCCCAAAATGGGGGACAGGTCACACCAAAACGGGGGACAGGTCACCCCAAAACGGGGACAATTCACCCCAAAAAGGGGGACAGGTCACACCAAAACGGGGATTCAGACCGAAATGGGGGATTCAGACCAAAAATGGGGAAATTCACCCCAAACTGGGGCGATCCAGACCAAAAATGGGTACATTGAGACCAAAATTGGGAAGATTCATCCCAAATCTGGGACAATTCAGCCCAAATCTGGGACAATTCAGCCCAAATCAGGGAAAAAATGGCACAAAATGGGGAAAAAATGGGGAGAATCGACCCCAAATGGGGGAAAACCAGGACAAAACGGGGATAAACTCATCCTGCTGGCCAGACCACCCCAAATCCACCCCAAACCCACCCCAAATCCATCCCATTGACCAAACCCACCCCAAACCCACCCCAAACCCACCCCAAATCCATTCCATTGACCAAATCCACCCCAACCCCACCCC
>NW_024369830.1:12857-19188 GCF_014805655.1 Passer montanus
CCCCAGGTCCCCCCAAGGTCCCCAAGGCCACCCCAGGGTCCCCCAGGTCCCCAAGGTCCCCCCAAGGTCCCCAAGGTCCCCCAGGTCCCCAGTGTCCCCCCGGCCGTACCTGGGACATGCCCTCCATGTCCAGCTGCACCAGCTCGGCCTGGTTGAACTGCAGCAGGGCCATCCCCACGCGGAACACGATCTCCAGCCCCTGCCACATCCATCGGTCACCAGGGCCACCAGGGCCACGGGTCACTTGGGCCACCAGGGCCACCCCAGGGCCACCCCATGGTCACCAGGGCCACCCCAGGGCCGTCAGGGCCACCAGGGCCATCCCCACGCGGAACACGATCTCCAGCCCCTGCCATGTCCCCAGGGTCACTTGGGCCACCAGGGCCACCCCAGGGCCACCCCATGGTCACCAGGGCCACCCCAGGGCCATCAGGGCCACCAGGGCCATCATGGGGCCACCAGGGCCACCAGGGCCATCCCCACGCAGAACACGATCTCCAGGCCCTGCCATGTCCCCATGGTCACTTGGGCCACCAGGACCACCCCAGGGCCACCAGGGCCACCAGGGCCACCCCAGGACCACCAGGGCCATCATGGGGCCACCAGGGCCATCCCCACACGGAACACGATCTCCAGCCCCTGCCACGTCCCCACGGTCACCGGGGCCACCTCAGGGCCACCAGGGTCACCCCAGGGCCACCAGGGCCACCAGGGCCACCCCAGGGCCACCAGGGCCATCCCCACGCGGAACACGATCTCCAGCCCCTGCCACGTCCCCACAACACGATCTCCAGCCCCTGCCACGTCCCCACGGTCACCAGGGCCACCACAGGGCCACCTCAGGGCCATCCCAGATAACCACGGCCACCCTGAGGCCACCTTGGGTTATTGGGGCCACCTGACGGCCACCCCACCCCTGCCACTGCCCCACCCGCTCAGTGTGGCCACCACGGCCACCATGGGTCATCCCTGGGTCACCACGGCCACACCAGAGCCACTTTGGGTCATTGGGGCCACCCCACGGCCACCACGGCCACTCCAGAGCCACCTTGGGTCACCTCAGATCACCATGGCCACCCTGGGGCCACCTCAGATCATCTCCGGGCTACCACGGCCACCCCTGAGCCCATTTTTGAGGGACTTGACCAAACCCAAGGTCAAGGATTCTTGAGGGGTTTGATCCACCCCAAACTCCTTCTTGAGGGACTTGGTCAAACCCAACCCATTTTTTGAGGAGTTTCATCCACCCCAAACCCATTTTTGAGGGACATCATCCAACCCAACCCATTTTTGAGGGATTTGGTCAAACCCAAACCCATTTTTGAAGACTTGATCCACCTCAAACCCATTCTTGAAGAGTTTGATCCACCCCAAACCCATTTTTGGGGGATTTGGTCAAACCCAAACCCATTTTTGAGGGACTTGATCCACCTCAAACCCGTTCTTGAGGAGTTTGATCCACCCCAAACTCGTTTTTGAGAGACTTGGTCAAACCCAACCCATTCTTGAGGGATTTACTCAAACCCAACCCATTTTTGTGGGATTTGGTTCCACCCCGAACTTGTTTTTGAGGGATTTGGCCAAACCCAAACCCATTTTTGAAGGATTTGGTCAAACCCAACCCATTCTTGAGGAGTTTCATCCACCCCAAACCCATTTTTGAGGGACTTGATCCACCCCAAACCCATTTTTGAGGGACATCATCCAACCCAAC
Source organism: Passer montanus (assembly GCF_014805655.1). Taxonomy (NCBI): domain Eukaryota; kingdom Metazoa; phylum Chordata; class Aves; order Passeriformes; family Passeridae; genus Passer; species Passer montanus. The sequence continues at coordinate 14,572 of NW_024369830.1, forward strand.
CCATTTTTGAGGGATTTGGTAAAACCCAAACCCATTTTTGAAGACTTGATCCACCTCAAACCCATTCTTGAAGAGTTTGATCCACCCCAAACCCATTTTTGAAGGATTTGGTCAAACCCAACCCATTCTTGAGGGATTTACTCAAACCCAAACCCATTTTTGAGGGACTTGATCCACCCCAAACCCATTTTTCAGGGATTTCTTTCCCCCCAACCCCGATTTTGGGGCGGAAGGGGCCGATTTTGGGTACCTCGTACATGAAGATGTCGAAGACGCGCGTGGCCACGGGCAGGGGGAAGGTGCTGAGGAACCACCCCAAATTTGGAGGAATTTGGTAAAACCCAAACCCAATTTTGAAGACTTGATCCACCTCAAGCCCGTTCTTGAGGACTTTGAACCACCCCAAACCCATTTTTGAAGGATTTGGTCAAACCCCAAATTTGGAGGAATTTGGTCAAACCAAACCCAGTTTTGGGGGATTTGGTCCACCCCAAACCCATTTTTGTGGGATTTACTCAAACCCAATCCAGTTTTGAAGCATTTCGTCAAACCCAACCCATTCTTGAGGGATTTATCATGGGGCCACCAGGGCCATCCCCACGCGGAACACGATCTCCAGCCCCTGCCACGTCCCCACGGTCACCAGGGCCACCTCAGGGCCACCTCAGGGCCATCCCAGATAACCACGGCCACCCTGAGGCCACCTTGGGTTATTGGGGCCACCTGACGGCCACCCCACCCCTGCCACTGCCCCACCCGGTCAGTGTGGCCACCACGGCCACCATGGGTCATCCCTGGGTCACCACGGCCACTCCAGAGCCACTTTGGGTCATTGGGGCCACCCCACGGCCACCATGGCCACTCCAGAGCCACCTTGGGTCATTGGGGCCACCCCACGGCCACCACGGCCACGCCAGAGCCACCTTGGGTCATTGGGGCCACCCCACGGCCACCACGGCCACGCCAGAGCCACTTTGGGTCACCCCAGATCACCATGGCCACCCTGGGGCCACCTCAGATCATCTCCGGGCTACCACGGCCACCCCTGAGCCCATTTTTGAGGGACTTGACCAAACCCAAGGTCAAGGATTCTTGAGGGGTTTGATCCACCCCAAACTCCTTCTTGAGGGACTTGGTCAAAGCCAACCCGTTTTTTGAGGCGTTTCATCCACCCCAAACCCATTTTTGATGGACATCATCCAACCCAACCCATTTTTGAGGGATTTGGTCAAACCCAAACCCATTTTTGAAGGATCTGAACCACCCCAAACCCATTCTTGAAGAGTTTGATCCACCCCAAACTCGTTTTTGAGAGACTTGGTCAAACCCAACCCATTCTTGAGGGATTTACTCAAACCCAACCCATTTTTGTGGGATTTGGTTCCACCCCGAACTTGTTTTTGAGGGATTTGGCCAAACCCAAACCCATTTTTGAAGACTTGATCCACCTCAAACCCGTTCTTGAAGAGTTTGAACCACCCCAAACTCGTTTTTGAAGGATTTACTCAAACCCAACCCATTTCTGAGGGATTTTTCCCCCCCAACCCCACATTTTGGGGCGGAAGGGGCCAATTTTGGGTACCTCGTACATGAAGATGTTGAAGACGCGCGTGGCCACGGGCAGGGGGAAGGTGCTGAGGAACCACCCCAAATTTGGAGGAATTTGATAAAACCCAAACCCAATTTTGAAGACTTGATCCACCTCAAGCCCGTTCTTGAGGAGTTTGATCCACCCCAAACCCATTTTTGAAGGATTTGGTCAAACCCCAAATTTGGAGGAATTTGGTCAAACCAAACCCATTCTTGAGGAGTTTGGTCCACCCCAAACCCATTTTTGAAGGATTTGGTCAAACCCAACCCATTTTTCAAGGAGTTTGATCCACCCCAAACCCAATCTTGATGGACATCATCCAACCCAAATCCATTTTTGAGTGATTTGGTCAAACCCAAACCCATTTTTGAAGGATTTGGTCAAACCCCAAATTTGGAGGAATTTGGTCAAACCAAACCCAGTTTTGGGGGATTTGGTCCACCCCAAACCCATTTTTGTGGGATTTACTCAAACCCAATCCAGTTTTGAAGCATTTCGTCAAACCCAACCCATTCTTGAGGGATTTCGTCCACCTCACATCAATTTTTGAGACTTTGATCCATCTCCAACTCATTTTTGAGGGACTTCATCACACCAAACCCATTTTTGAAGAGTTTGATCCACCCCAAACCCATTTTTGAAGGATTTGGTCAAACCAAACCCATTCTTGAGAAGTTTGATCCACCCCAAACCATTCTTGAGGGATTTGGTCGAACCCAAACCCAGTTTTGGGGGATTTGGTTCCACCCCAAACCCATTTCTGAAGGATTTGGACAAACCGAACCCATTCTTGAGGGATTTGGTTCCACCCCAAACCCATTTTTCAGGGATTTCTTTCCCCCAACCCCGATTTTGGGGCGGAAGGGGCCGATTTTGGGTACCTCGTACATGAAGATGTCGAAGACGCGCGTGGCCACGGGCAGGGGGAAGGTGGTGAGGAAGAGCGTGAGGAACCAGGACGAGGCGTACATGGAGGTGAGGAAGCTCTGCGAGCGGAAGTGCACGTTCAGCTCCGGCAGCTGCTCCTGCGGGCAGCGGGGTCGGGGGAAAACGGGAGTTTGGGGTTGGATTTGGGGAGAAAAACGGGAGTTTGGGGTTGGATTTGGGTAGAAAAATGGGAGTTTGGGGTCAGGGCAACACGGGAGTTTGGGGACAAAAACAGGAGTTTGGGGTCAGGGAAACACGGGAGTTTGGGGTCAGGGAAACGTGGGAATTTGGGGAGAAAAATGGAAGTTTGGGGTCGGGAGAAAAACGGGAGTTTGGGGGGAAAAACGGGAGTTTGGGGTCAGGGAAAAACGGGAGTTTGGGGTCAGAGAAAAACGGGAGTTTGGGGTCAGGGAAACACGGGAATTTGGGGAGAAAAACGGGAATTTGGGGTTGGACAAAAACGGAGTTTGGGGTCAGAGAAAAATGGGAATTTGAGGTTGGATAACAACGGGAATTTGGGGTCAGGGAAAAACGGGAATTTGGTGTTGGATTTGGGGAGAAAAACGGGGAATTTGGGGTTGGACAACAACGGGAATTTGGGGTCAGGGAAAAACGGGAGTTTGGGGAGAAAAACGGGAATTTGGGGTCAGGGAAACACGGGAATTTGGGGTTGGACAAAAACGGGAATTTGGGGTTGGACAACAACGGGAATTTGGGGTTGGAAAAAACGCGAATTCGGGCTTGGATCTGAGGGGGAAAAACAGGGAATTTGGGGTTGGATTTGGGGAGAAAAATGGGAATTTGGGGTCAGACAAAAATGGGATTTGGGGTGAGACAAAAAATGGTAATTAGGGTTTGGATTCAGGACAAAAATGGGAATTTGGGGTTGGACAAAAACAGGAATTTGGAACTGGACAAAAATGGGAATTTGGTGTTGGATTGTGGGACAAAAATGGGAATTTGGGTTTGGACAAAAATGGGAATTTGGGGTTGGAAAAAAATGGGAATTCAGGGCTGGACAAAAATGGGAATTCAGGATCTGGACAAGGGGACAAAAGTGGGAATTTGGGGTTGGACAAAAATGGGAATTCAGGATTGGACAAAAATGGGAACTCGGGATCTGAATGTGGGGACAAAAGTGGGAATTTGGGGTCGGACACAAATGGGAATTCAGGGCTGGACAAAACCAGGAATTCAGGATCTGGATGTGAGGATAAAAGTGGGAATGTGGGGACGCCCCTGCCCCACCTGCAGCAGGAACTCGAACTGGTAGATGCAGAGCCCCAGCTCGGCCATGCTGGGCTTGAAGAGCTCGCGCAGGCGGTACTCCTGCATGAGGCGCACGAAGACGCTGAAGGCCTCCTCCTCGGGCATCTGGGGGGGAAAACACCGGGGTGCAAAAAAATAAAGGGAATTCCCAAAAGAATCCACGGAATTCCCAGAAAAATTAATGGAATTCCCAGAAAAAAAGATGCGAAATTCCCATTAAAACCTCAGAATTCCCATCAAACACTGAACGCCTCCTTCTCCAGCATCTGGGGGGGAAAGAAACACCGGGGGTCCCAAAAAAAAGGGAATTCCCATCAAAATCCCCAAATTCCCATCAGAATCCCTGGAATTCCCAGAAAAATCCACGGAATTCCCAGCAAAAAATGCAAAATTCCCATCAAAACCTCAGAATTCCCACCAAAATCTGAACACCTCCTCCTCCGGCATCTGGGGAGGAAACGTTGGGGTTTCCAAAAAAATAAAGGGAATTCCTGTCAGAATCCCTGGAATTCCCAGCAAAATCCCTGGAATTCCCTGGAACTGATGGAATTCCTGTCAAAATCCCAGGAATTCTTAGGAAGAAACCACGAAATTCCCATCAAAACCACAGAATTCCCACCAAAATCTGAACGCCTCCTCCTCTGGCACCTGGGGCAGGAAAAGACCTGGATTCCCTAAAAATCCGGGAATTCCCATCAGAATCCCTGGAATTCCTATCAAAATCCCCATAATTCCCACGGAACTGACAGAATTCCTGTCAAAATCCTGGAATTCCCACCAAACGCTGAAGGCCTCCTCCTCGGGCATCTGGGGGGGAAAAACACCCGGGG
>NW_024369830.1:20646-22990 GCF_014805655.1 Passer montanus
AAAAATGGGAATTCAGGGCTGGACAAAAATGGGAATTCAGGATCTGGACAAGGGGACAAAAGTGGGAATTTGGGGTTGGACAAAAATGGGAATTCAGGATTGGACAAAAATGGGAACTCGGGATCTGAATGTGGGGACAAAAGTGGGAATTTGGGGTCGGACACAAATGGGAATTCAGGGCTGGACAAAACCAGGAATTCAGGATCTGGATGTGAGGATAAAAGTGGGAATGTGGGGACGCCCCTGCCCCACCTGCAGCAGGAACTCGAACTGGTAGATGCAGAGCCCCAGCTCGGCCATGCTGGGCTTGAAGAGCTCGCGCAGGCGGTACTCCTGCATGAGGCGCACGAAGACGCTGAACGCCTCCTCCTCGGGCATCTGGGGGGGAAAGAAACACCAGGGTCCCAAAAAAAAGGGAATTCCCATCAAAATCCCTGGAATTCCCAGCAAAATCCATGGAATTCCCAGAAAAAAACCTGCGAAATTCCCATTAAAACCTCAGAACTCCCATCAAACACTGAACGCCTCCTCCTCGGGCATCTGGGGGGAAAAACACCGGGGTGCAAAAAAATAAAGGGAATTCCCCAAAGAATCCACGGAATTCCCAGCAAAATTAATGGAATTCCCAGCAAAAAAGCCGCGAAATTCCCATTAAAACCTCAGAATTCACATCAAACACTGAAGGCCTCCTCCTCGGGCATCTGGGGGGAAAAACACCGGGGTGCAAAAAAATAAAGGGAATTCCCAAAACAATCCCTGGAGTTCCCAGAAAAATCCATGGAATTCCCAGAAAAAAACCTGCGAAATTCCCATTAAAACCTCAGAATTCCCATCAAACACTGAACGCCTCCTCCTTGGGCATCTGGGGGGGGAAAACACCGGGGTGCAAAAAAATAAAGGGAATTCCCAAAAGAATCCACGGAATTCTCAGAAAAATTAATGGAATTCCCAGCAAAAAACCCACGAAATTCCCATCAAAACCTCAGAATTCCCACCAAAATCTGAACACCTCCTCCTCCGGCATCTGGGGAGGAAACGTTGGGGTTTCCAAAACAATAAAGGGAATTCCTGTCAGAATCCCTGGAATTCCCAGCAAAATCCCTGGAATTCCCTGGAACTGATGGAATTCCTGTCAAAATCCCAGGAATTCTTAGGAAGAAACCACGAAATTCCCATCAAAACCACAGAATTCCCACCAAAATCTGAACGCCTCCTCCTCTGGCACCTGGGGCAGGAAAAGACCTGGATTCCCTAAAAATCCGGGAATTCCCATCAGAATCCCTGGAATTCCTATCAAAATCCCCATAATTCCCACGGAACTGACAAAATTCCTGTCAAAATCCTGGAATTCCCACCAAACGCTGAAGGCCTCCTCCTCGGGCATCTGGGGGGGAAAAACACCCGGGGTTCCCAAAAAAAAGGGAATTCCCAAAAGAATCCACGGAATTCCCAGAAAAATTAATGGAATTCCCAGAAAAAAACCATGAAATTCCCACGGAACTGAGGGAATTCCTGTCAAAATCCAGGGAATTCTCAGAAAAAAAATACAAAATTCCCATTAAAACCTCAGAATTCCCACCAAAATCTGAACGCCTCCTCCTCTGGCACCTGGGACAGGAAAACACCTGGATTCCCTAAAAATCCGGGAATTCCCATCAGAATCCATGGAATTCCTATCAAAATCCACGGAATTCCCATCAAAATCCCCATAATTCCCACGGAACTGACAGAATTCCTGTCAAAATCCTGGAATTCCCACCAAACGCTGAACGCCTCCTGCTCCGGCATCTGGGGGGGAAAGAAACACCGGGGGTCCAAAAAAAAGGGAATTCCCAAAAGAATCCACGGAATTCCCAGGAAAATTAATGGAATTCCCAGAAAAAAACCCGTGAAATTCCCATTAAAACCTCAGAATTCCCATCAAACACTGAACGCCTCCTCCTTGGGCATCTGGGGGGAGAAAACACCGGGGTGCAAAAAAATAAAGGGAATTCCCAAAAGAATCCACGGAATTCCCAGAAAAATTAATGGAATTCCCAGAAAAAAACCCGTGAAATTCCCATTAAAACCTCAGAATTCCCATCAAACACTGAACGCCTCCTCCTCCGGCATCTGGGGGGGAAAAACACCGGGGTGCAAAAAAATAAAGGGAATTCCCAAAAGAATCCACGGAATTCCCAGCAAAATTAATGGAATTCCCAGCAAAAACCTGTAATTCCCATGGAACTGATGGAATTCCTGTCAAAATCCATGGAATTCCCAGCAAAATCCATGGAATTCCCAGCAAGGAACGCGAAATTCCCATCAAAATCTCAGAATTCCCATGGAATGCTGAAGGCCTCCT
>NW_024369831.1:0-795 GCF_014805655.1 Passer montanus
TTTTTTTTAGAAAATAAACATTTCTCACAAAGGCCATAGCTTTTGAAAAATCCAAAATAGGGAAAATGGAAGGAAACATGATGAGTTTTAAGAAGCCAAGTGTGTGTGACTCATTCTTTGAAACTGTAAACTTCAGAATTTTGAAGCTGCTCTGGGAAGAGAAATATACAATCTGTGTACTACAGGTTTTGGTTTTTTCATTCTATTCAAATCAGTTTTGAAACAGCTTTCTTAATTTTTTGAGCTGCCTCTCAGTTTGCGCATTTGCCCTCAGTTAGCTGCTCCCTCATGCTTTGCTCCTTGCCTATTCTCCTAAAGCAGGAAGACCAATGACCATTGGCCATTCCTACCATTTACCATTTCTCACCTCTGAACACCACAGGCTGTCAGACTGTGTGCTTCACTACTGTGCTAATGACAAGGGAGCTCTGCTTTTACAAGAAAGTCAGGACACCAGATCTGAAATTATCTCCTGGAACACTAATAAGTTTACTGGAGACTGAGAAGAGAACTGAAGGAGATAGAGATGAACATCACCCATGTTGAAGTAGAGTTGAAATAGTCCCTGAGGTAAATGAAAACAAATAAACTGTATTATTTCCCCCTTTGGTGTGAATGAAACACAACTAGAGGCATTCTTCTTGGTTTCTGAAGGTGAAGGTGTCCTTTACAAATGTGCAGCTTTGCAGAACCAGGAAGAGACTCTTGAATCCACATGTCAGTGTACAGTAAAACTTACATTGCTGGTAGACCAACCCAAACCCACCTCCCTACCACCCTCAGGAGCACTGGACA
>NW_024369832.1:0-795 GCF_014805655.1 Passer montanus
GAAGTTTAGGTGATGAAATGATTGAAGACAGAAAAAAGGTTACTCTCATCATCTTTACAATCTTTTGAAAATAATTTTAATACTTATTTGCTTGAACTGTTTCTGTGTAGAGTACAAAGCATAGTAGTTTCTTAGAAAGTCTTTTTGATGCAAATGCAGATATTTAAACGACTGATGCTAACTTTAATTAGACAATGCTGTAATGATGCCTTCAGGCATGACCTGACTGTTTAATGTCTAAGGCAATATCAAGGCTAGAAATGACTATAAATATTTTGGTTTTGTTTCTTTTTTTTAAATACAGAGTTTGCTTTCTAAAGCACAAGGCTTAGGCTCCAGCTCAGTCAAACTTCGAGGGGGCTCGCTGTTTATGAATGTTGGGAAATCAGAGAAGCAAGAAGAAGATTTTAGACAAACACCTCATGTGAACATCAATCCCTTCACTCCCGACTCCATGTTCCTTCACAACTCTGAAGGCAAATGTCGTAGGAGGAAGAGGATACACTGGAATGAGTGAGTGGCTTGTAACTTCCTTTATAAAACTTGTATTTAGAACTACTTTTGGCTGCAAAAATTTTGTTACAAATTGCTAAGAAAGTATTTTTGCTTGCAGGTTGTTAGTAATATATAATACAGCTCTTAAAGCATGTGCTTCAAGAGGCATGATATAATGAAATAATCATTTAGCACTAGATCTTTTGATTGCTGTACAGAGAGGACAGACTAGGCTGTGTGCTGGTCTTTTTTCTATCATATAATCAGCCATGCACAGCCTTCTCTTAAGGAGGAAAAAAA
>NW_024369833.1:0-795 GCF_014805655.1 Passer montanus
TAAGTACTTATACTAATGTGAAATTTCTTGAAGTCATCAGTACCATTAGTTGAGAAAGCTAGAGGTGTCTGACTTGATTCAGAAAAAAATTTTTGCAGCATAAAACCACCCTATACTCTTGAGCTATCGTCTTGTGTAAAACCTCTGCCTTCTCCTCCTACTTCTGTGCTTCTCATGGCTTTGTGGAGTGGATGTGTCTTGATTTTGGTTTTCTGGTATTGGTTATAACTGGCCCACCAAAGACCTGGGTTCCAACATCCCAACTTACAAACACATTAGTGGAAATTTATAGGGTGTACTAGTTGGAAAGCATGTGAGTAGAAGATTCCAAGTCAGAACTACAATTTAGTAGGAAAATTAAAATGAAGGCAATGACACAGAAACACTGTCTTAAACTGACAGAGTCAGAATATAACCAGACACCCTGTTGGTCAGGGAGGTGGTAGCAGAGTGATTAAATAGTGGCTGCAGTCCTGCTGGATTGATGGATGTGGTTCTGTCAAAGTGGTGATCCTGGAGAAAGATCTGATCCTTCTCCAGTCATGGTTCTTTAGCTCTTGTCCTCTGGGATCCAGTGGTAGGTGCTGCCCATGGTGTTCCAAAACTCAGATTATACCCAGGCAGGAGTTCTTGGTTCCTCTCCTCAGAGTGGGACATCTCACAATGGGATGCTGTAATTCTGTGAGTCATGCTGTGACACCTTGGTGGTCCATCAGTGACAATGGTCCCCTGAGTGAGTTATCAGGGCTGACTCATGGAGAAGATCAGGAACACTGCCCCACCTGTTTTAACAGC
>NW_024369834.1:0-795 GCF_014805655.1 Passer montanus
GTTCTAGGTCAGCCTGCACAAGGCATCAACTTCCCAAAATTATCCAGGAACCTTTCCCAGTGTTCTTCTTTTCTTGCTGTTGGAATAACAACAGATGAGGGCGTGAGGGCTCAGGACACAGGGGAAAATAAGGATACACGTGGGATAACGATGGGTATTGTTTCCCACATGGTGGGAATTGTGTTATCTTTGCAGTGGGTGGGGAATTTCCCATGGATTATGTGTGTTGATTCCTGCCGTGCTTTCTCCTCCCTCTCCAGCCTTGTTAGGAATGACAGAGGAGCTGGAATATCCTTTACCTTGGACTGTCCCATATCCTAAGTTTTTCCAAGGCTCCTTCCTTCTTTCCAGCACAAATTCCTCCCATCAGGTCTCCAAGGTCAAGGATTGAAGGCCAGGTTTGCCTCCACTTCTTCCCGGGTCAGAGAGCTCTGAAAATCCCTCTGGATCCACTTCTCCAATGAGAGAATTCCCACTGTTCTGCTCTGTCAGGCTTCGGTTTGGAGCTCCACCATTCCCAAATTAAAAACACAGTGTTCTCCATGGATTTAGGAGAGGCAGCTGCCCCCCCAAGCTGAGCATTATTCCATAAATATTAAATTTTCAATATTCCTTTAAATTTTCATATTCTATCAGATATTATAATCATAGAATTGAATTATTTTGTCAAAGTCCATCTGAAATAAAACACCAATGGCTTAATTTCTGTAATTATAAAAGTAGTTATTATGCAAATTGATTTAACAGAAGACATTCTTCCTAAAACAGGGAGAAAAAAGATAGGAAAACATATTC
>NW_024369835.1:0-785 GCF_014805655.1 Passer montanus
CTGTGTCAAGATAAACAGTGATAGGGACCAATAAGCAGGCCTGTATCTCTGGGTTTCCTGAGCCCCAGATCTTTCAAAACAGATCCGAAGAATAAAACTGAATCCTTTCAGGACAATCTGAAGATGGACTAGCCGGTCATGGTCAAATTACCCCAAATTCTGGTTGCACCTACGACTCTTAACAGCTGTTCAAGGACCGCTCTCCCAGGCTACTGACCCTGATGGCTACCAACACAGAATCAGTTCCAGATGGATATTACCTATGTTCTAATTCCTGAAAATGAATGAGTCTCTCTGGTGCATCTGCCAAGATACCTTAGTTTATTCTACAGGTCAATGACTACTATTGGTCATCATCCTGATGGTAACACCTGAAACACTGCCATGGATAGCAGTATCCTTCAAATGTCTCAGATGGCACCCTAAGGATGGGCTTGTGAACCCAGCAGGTCTTATGAGCCAATCTGTAACTGTCTACAGGATGCCCTTGTCTGCAGGTGGTAGATGGTCCTGGATCAGGCAGAAGTCCTTTGGAAACCTATGGAAAACACAGCCAAACCAGAAATACAAAACATGGAACAGCACTGGTCTCACCCTGAACCCAAACCACTGTAAATCAAAAATTATAAAACTAGTTAAAACACCTTATGACCTTTTGAATGTGTCCTGGAGTGTGCAAGGGTGCCTAGCATACTTCTGTCTAAACTAAATATCTAAAATAAGTAACTATCAAAACCACTGTAAAATTGCCCTGAAACATTTCACTCGTTGGACCCTACATAGTC
>NW_024369836.1:0-794 GCF_014805655.1 Passer montanus
TTTTATTACTTTAGGTAAGGGAAACTGAAACTATGTAGGACTGACTTAAATCAGCTTTACCAGAAAAGAGGTAAACTTTGCGAATATAGCAGAGCTTGAAGACATGAGTTGATGAGATGTAAATCCACTTCAAAGCCGAGTACATGTTGAATAGGCTAAGACTAGGCTGAAGCTTTATAGTAAGACACTAGTTAGATCTCTGTCGAGGCTTTAATCATATTTGTTCCATTTATGACATGAGAACTGCATTTTTTTCAGCTGTTGTCTTTGTTCCTGCAAAAGTCTTTCTCTAATTCTACCACTAGTGACCACTTCCAGGCAGATGACAATGCTTTGGCTGCACATAATTCCTTCTTGAATTATGCAAGGTGAGAATTTAGACTCGAGAATAGCATTTGCCAGCTGTTTTTCTTTGGGGATGAATACTTGCTCAGAAACCAGTTGAGTAAGTGAACTACTAATATGTCTTTAGCAGTCACTAGAGAACTCTTCACCACTTGGCTAGTCTTGTCTTTAAGTGGCATATTATTAATAGCAAATACATTTTACATAAGGTACTATATAGTCTTGGGCCCCATAAAAAACAAAACATACAAGTAATGTACAGAAAAAAATTATAAAAGATGCAGATGAGCAGGAAGTCATGCAGACTGTCTGTATTTCAAAAGATGTTCCTAAATGGATAAAACCAAGTTCTTCCAGGTTCTTTGAGGCAGTTGTGACTTAGAGCCACTGCAATTTAGTATTTCCTATTTAGTATTTCCTATTTTCTGTTCAAATACACCCTTTTTTTT
>NW_024369837.1:0-794 GCF_014805655.1 Passer montanus
TGGGGGGAAAAACGGCGGTTTTGGGGCTGGAGACGCGCCCCGGGGACATGGGGGAAAATGGGGGGAAAATGGGGCAACAAACGGGGATTTTGGGGCTGGAGACGCACTGGGGAAAATGGGGAAAATCAGGGAAAATCAGGGAAAAAAATGGGGGGAAAAATCAGGGAAAAATGGGGGGAAAAACGGCGGTTTTGGGGCTGGAGACGCGCCCCGGGGACATGGGGGAAAATGGGGGGAAAATGGGGCAACAAACGGGGGTTTTGGGGCTGGAGACGCACTGGGGAAAATGGGGAAAATCAGGGAAAATCAGGGAAAAAAATGGGGGGAAAAATCAGGGAAAAATGGGGGGGAAAATGGGGCAAAAAACGGGGATTTTGGGGCTGGAGACACATGGGGGAAATGGGGAAAAATGGGGGGAAAAAAGGGGAGGGATTTTGGGGCTGGAGACACCCCGGGGAAATGGGGGGAAAGTGGGGGGAAAAATGGGGCAAAAAATGGAGATTTTGGGGCTGGAGATGCACAGGGGAAATGGGGAGAAATGGGGAAAAATCAGGGGGAAATGGGGGAAAAAATGGGGATTTTGGGATTTCGGAATTCAGGAATTTTGGGAATTTTGTGGATTTTGGGGACTCTCACCCCGCGTCCCTTCGTCGACGCGATTCTGGGAATTTGGGGAATTGGGGAATTTTGGATTTGGGGATTTTGGGAATTCAGGAATTTTGGGATTTTGGGAGTTGGAATTTTGTGAATTTCGGGGATTTTGGGCTCTCACCGCGCGTCCCCTCGTCGACGCG
>NW_024369838.1:0-794 GCF_014805655.1 Passer montanus
ATTTTTTGTGGATTTTTTAGGACATTTTTAGTGACTTTTTTTGATTATTTTTTGATTTTTTGCGATTAATTTTAGATTATTTTTGTAAATATTTTGGGATTTTTTGGTGTGATTACTTTTGGGATTTTTGGTCAATATTTTTGGGATTTTTTCAGATATTTTTTTGATTTTTGAGGGAGTTTTGGGGGGATTTTTTGAGGATTTTTTGGGGATTATTTTGGATTTTTTGAGGGTTTTTTGAGATTTTTTTTTTATTATTTTGGATTTTTGGGGGATTTTTCAGGGGGATTTTTTGAGAATTTTTTGGGAGGATTTTTAGGAATTTTTTAGGAATTTTCTGGGGATTTTTGGGAACCTGAAGCGCTGCATCGCCGACATCGTCTCCGTACGCCCCAAAAAATCAGAATTTTGGGGGAATTTGGGGGAGTTTGGGGGGTTTGGGAATGGTTGGAGGTCTGGAAATTTTGGGGAATTTTTTTTCAGATTTTTTTCAGATTTTTTTGAGATTTTTTTGAGATTTTTGGGAGGTTTTTTAAAAATTTTTTGTGATTTTTTTTTTATTTTTGTAATGAAGTTGGGGTTTTTTAATGAATATTTTTGTGATTTTTGGAGGCTTTTTTGAGATTTTTTTTGAGGATTTTCTGATAATATTTTGGATTTTTTTAGGGGTTTTTTTGGGGATTTTTTCAGGATATTTTGAGAATTTTTTTGGGTTATTTTGGATTTTTGGGGGATTTTTTTGGGAGATTTTTTTGGGGATTTTTTGATTTTTTTGAGATTTTTTTTTTTATTTT
>NW_024369839.1:0-794 GCF_014805655.1 Passer montanus
AAAATGGTCTTGGAGAGAATTCCTAAAAAACACCGAAATCGGTCTTGGAAATGAGGGAATTCCCATGAAATGTTCTTGGGATGTGTCCATGTTGCTGAAATCCTAAATTCCACCCAAACTGTGCCTTGGAAGTGAAAGGATTCCCATGAAATGCTCTTCGGTTGTGCTGAGAAATTCCTAAATGCGCCCAAATTGTGCCTTGGAAGCGCCAGAATTCCTAAGGAATGTTCTTGGGTTGTGCTGATGTTGATAAAATTCCCAAAAACCACCGAGTTTTTGCCTTGGAAAGGAGAGAATTCCCATGAAATGCTCCTGGGTTGTGTTGATGTTGAGAGAATTCCTAAATTTCACCCAAATTGTGCCTTGGAAAGGAGAGAATTCCTAAAAAAACCCTCCTGGGTTGTGCTGATGGCATTGAAATTCCTAAAATTCACTCAAATTGTGCCTTGAAAGTGAAAGAATTCCCATCAAATGTTTTTGGGTTGTGCTGATGTTGTTGAAATCCTAAAAACCACTGGGGTTTGTGCTGTGGAAATGCGAGAATTCCTAAAAAAATGCTCTTGGGATGTGTCCGTGGTGCAGAATTCCTAAAAATCACCAAGTTTTGTGCCTTGGGAGTGCCAGAATTCCCATGAAATGCTCTTGGGTTGTGTCCATGTTGAGAGAATTCCCAAAAATCACTGGGTTTGTGCCTTGGAAATGAGAGAATTCCTAAGAAATGCTCTTGGGTTGTGTTGATGTTGCTGAAATCCTAAAACCCATCGGGTTTTGTGCCTTGGGAGTGCCAGAATTCC
>NW_024369840.1:0-793 GCF_014805655.1 Passer montanus
GGAGGGTCCTGGGGGGATTTTGGGGTAATTTGGGGGGTCCTAGGGGGGATTTTGAGAGGTTTGGGGGGGTCGTGAAAAGTTTTGGGGGGGATTTTGGGGGATTTTGGGCTGATTTTGGGGTGACTTTGAGGTAATTTTGGGGTAATTTTCGGTGATTTTTGGGGTGATTTTGGGTCTGACTGAGATGATTTTTGGGGTAATTTTGAGGTTATTCTGAGGTGATTTGGGGTAATTTTGGGGTGATTTTTGGGGTAATTTGGGGGTGATTTTGGACTGATTTTGGGGTGATTTTGAAGTGATTTTGGGGTAACTTTGGGTGATTTTGTGCCTGACTCTGAGGTGATTTTTGGGTAATTTTGGGGTGATTTTTGGGGTAATTTTAAGCTGATTTTGGGTCTGACTCAGGTAATTTTGGGGTGATTTTGTGGCTGACTCTGAGGTGATTTTGAGGTGATTTTTGGGGTAATTTTGGGCTGATTTTGGGGTGATTTTGAAGCGATTTTGGGGTAACTTTGGGTGATTTTGTGTCTGACTCAGGTGATTTTGGGGTAATTTTGGGGTAATTTGGGGCTGATTTTGGGGTGATTTTGTGCCTGACTCTGAGCTGATTTTGGGGTGATTTTGGGGTGATTTTTGGAGGGATTTTGGGCTGGTTTTGGGGTGACTTTGGCCGGTTTTGGGGTCCCACAGGCAGCCCGGGGGGGCCTCGCTCGGGGCTCATCGGGGCCGAGCGCGCCAAGCAAATGTTCGGGCCCCCCGTGATCAGCGTGAGTGGGGCTGGGGGGGATTTGGG
>NW_024369841.1:0-10438 GCF_014805655.1 Passer montanus
CTACCCCAAACTCTCCTAAAACATCCCCAAACCACCCCAACATCACCCCAAACTGTCCCAAAACTACCCCAAAACTGCCCCAAATCACCCCAGACTGTCCCAAAATTGTCCCCAAACTGTCCCCAAGGTATCCCAGTGTCTCCAAAGTGTCCCTAAACCCTCTAAAACCACCCCAAAACCACCTGGAAACCACCCCAAACCCCCCTAAAACCACCCCAAAACTGCCCCAAACCCCCCTAAAACCACCTCAAAACACCTCAAAACTGCCACAAAATCACCCCAAACTGTCCCAAAACTGTCCCCAACTGTCCCCAAAGTGTCCCAAACCACCCCAAAACTGCCCCAACCCCCCTCAAAACCACCCCAAACCACCTCAAAACTGCCCCAACCCCCCCTAAAACCACCTCCAAACCGCCCCAAACACCCCCCCAAATTCGCCCCAACACTGCCCCAAAATTGTCCCAAACTGTCCCCAAAGTGTCCCAGTGTCCCCAAAGTGTCCCAAAACCACCCCAACCCCCCCTAAAACCACCCCAAAACTGCCCCAAACCCCCCTAAAACCACCCCAAACTCTCCTAAAACCACCCCAAAACTGCCCCAAACCCCTCTAAAACCACCTCAAAACTGTCCCAAAACACCTCAAAATCGCCCCAAAACTGCCCCAAACTGCCCCAAAATCGTCCCAAACTGTCCCAAAACTGTCCCCAAGTGTCCCCAAGTGTCCCCATGGGTGTGACTCACCCAGGGCGTGGGGGATGAGGTGCAGGAAGGCGTCCCCCAGCAGCCCCCCCGCGGCAAAGCTCAGCAGCAGCCGCAGCAGCCCCCGGCGCCGCGGGGACCCCGAGTCGGCGGGGACCAGCAGCAGCACCAGGTGGGGGGCCAGGGACACCCCCAGGGCTGCTCCCATCGTCTGGGGGGGACACAGAGAGGGTTTGGGGTGAAAAATGAGGATTTGGGGGAAAAAAAAATCAAGATTTAGGGTGAAAAAATGAGGATTTTGGAGGGAAAAATGAAGATTTGGGGAGGAAAAACGGGGGTTTGGGGGGTTTAAAGGGTTAAAATGGGGTTTAAAGGGTTAAAATGGGGATTTTTAGGGGGTTAAAACGGGGATTAAAGGGTTAAAATGGAGTTTAAGGGGTTAAAATGGGGATTAAGGGGTTAAAATGGGGATTTTGGGGGGTTAAAATGGGGTTTAAGGGGTTAAAATGGGGTTTAAGGGGTTAAAATGGGGTTTAAGGGGTTAAAATGGGGTTTAAGGGGTTAAAATGGGGTTTAAGGGGTTAAAATGGGGTTTAAGGGGTTAAAATGGGGTTTAAGGGGTTAAAATGGGGTTTAAGGGGTTAAAATGGGGTTTAAGGGGTTAAAATGGGGTTTAAGGGGTTAAAATGGGGATGTTTAAGTTCTTGTTGGCCTTTATGCAATGAGCACGACACTGATTGTTTCTTTGTTGATATATGTGAGATGAGATATGACAATACATTATTTCACTGAAAATTTCCCTCAAAGGATTATCCCTCCAGGGTGAAATGATTGTTTCCTCTGTTTCAGATTAACCATGCTAGCAAGGAAATATTTCATGCTTCATTACTACCATTAATCTTTCAAGGTGCCCCTCTGAATGAAAATCCATTGTTTTCTTTAACAGAGAGGGACAGCAGTACAAGTTATCCTGTGTAATTACACTTCTAACAGATGTATCTGTCAGGTTGCTCAGTGTTTGGTAACATAACATTGCTGAATATTACATTGCAATGCAAAACACACTCTCAGCTAGGTATGTAGACCTGCAGTGTTTCTCTTAACTCTAATAAAATTTGATGGTACTTCATCTGCTGGGGTGAACGGGAAGTGTATTAACCTTGCAAGACCGAGGAGACTCACCTTTGATGCTGTGGCAAGAACACCCCAGGTGATGGAATGAGACTGGAGAGCAGGGGAGAGAGGTGAAGTTCAGAACCCTTTGGAATTGGGAGCAAAAATCCCTTTTTCTGTGGAGATGGGATCAGGATCAGCCAATGTTCACTCTGGCTTTGCTCTCTGGTTGCTGCTGTGAGCACAGAGAGCCTGCAGTTTCACCTGAGGCAGTCAGAGACCTGATGTTCCTCCTGCATCCTGCCCCTTCAGCACTCAGTGCCTCTGGAAGGCAGCACTTCACGTTCTGCAGCAAAAGGAAGAATAATTTTATGCTGCTCACTCATTTCTTTAGGTACTCAGGTAGTTCTGTGAAAGCTTTGCATGAATTACTGTGTAGGATGTGCCAAAGCCATTGTGTTGCTAACTATGATTTATGATTTCATCCTTTTCTTCTCCAACCAGGAATACTCAGGTGTAGGAGAGCACTGCAAGGCAGGGGAGTTCTGAAGGCAATAAGCCAGTGTGTTTGATTAGCTGTGTGTGCTGTCCTGTGAGGATTGCAGAGTCTTGTCAGTCCTGCTGCATCTTCCAGGCTTTTGTGTTATTTATTGCCCATAAAGCAAATCAAAGCACTCCTTTGCCACTGACACAGAAAGGAGGGCTTTGAACTAAGTGCTTTGCCTCTTACAGCTTTCCTTGTGATATGTTTTGAGATTTCTAAATGCTTATACAGGAATTGTCACTTACTCTGAGGTTTTACAGTGCTTAGCAACTTTCAAGCTGATCTGAGGATTGCTAAATAATAATTATATCATTCCTTTCTCTTCTGTTCTCTTTCTGTTCCTTTTGCTCCCACATGTACCCATCATGCTCCTACAGTTTCCAAGTCAAATATTAATATGCTCACACATACTGGAATTAAGTTTGCCTGTAGTTAATTTAGTTTTATTATGTATTACAGCTTAGCTAGCAGACACTGAGGTCTCTCTGCACCACAACTGCCTCAGCCTCTGCTCCCAGCCAGCTCAGGATTCCCCAAATCTCCTCAGGACTCCCCAAAATCTCCTCAGAATCCCAAAATCCCCTCAGAGCTTCCTCAGGACCCCAAAATCCCCTCAGGATCCTCAAATCCCCTCAGGATTCCCCAAATCCCCTCAGGACACCCAAAATCGCCTCAGGATTCCCAAAATCCCCTCAGGACACCTAAAATCCCCTCAGGAACCCCAAATCCCCCCCAAATCTCCTCAGCATTCCCCAAATCCCCTCAGGACACCAAAATTCCCCCCAGATCCCCTCAGGATCCCCAGTTCTCCTCAGAATCCCCCAGAACCCCTCAGGACAGCCCAAAATCAATCCAAGACATTCAAAATTCCCTCAAGACACTCAAAATGCCCTCAGGGTCCCCAAATGCCCTCAGAGTTCCCTCAGGAAGCCCAAACTCTCCCCAGATCCCCTCAGGATCCCCCAGATCCCCTCAGGATCCCCAAATCTCCTCAGGAGATCGCAAATCCCCTCAGGATCCCCAAATCCCCACAGAGCCCTCTCAGGACCCCCAAACCCCCCTCAAGATTCCCCTCAGGATTCACCCAAACCCCCACCCCTCCTCCCCAGTGCCCACCCCAAACCCTTTCCCTGATCCTTCCCAGCCCCCAGCTCCTCCAGGATACCCCAAAATCCCCTCAAAGCTCCGAAATTCCCCTAAAATCCGTGGGGGACATCCCGGTACCTCCAAAAGCCCGGGAACGTGGCACGGCGAGATCTCGCGAGATTTCCCGCGGGAAGCGGGGCGCGGCCGAAGGGCAAAATCCGCCCGTAGCAAAGATGCCGGCGCGGCTTCAAGACGAAACATCGCGAGATTTCACAGGGAGAACTAGGCGTAGCCTAAGGGCAAAGCTTGCCCGCAATAAATATGGCGGGCAAAATATCGCGAGATTTAGCTAAAAGGCGGCAAAATGGGCGTGAAGGAGGCGTCTCCAAGATGGCGGCGGGCACGGTGTCTGAGGGGAGCCCTGAGCTTTTAAAACGCAAGTCACTTTTTAAAAAATTTAAAGCTTTAATAGCAATAAATTAGGTTTGAAAACATGCTCCCTCCCCGTGCATTTAACCCTGAGTGTTGTCAGAAGTGTCCCCAAGTGTCCCCAGCAGGTGATCCTTGGCCTCCCACAGCCATGGCCACCTTGGCCACCAACTCCTCGGGGACATCAGGGACACCTCATTTGTCCCCTCAGGGTGGCCTCGATGTCCCCAAGCAGGTGCTGCAGCTTTGTCACACGTGGCTTTGTCACACGCGGCCACCAAGCGTTCCAGCGGCCCCAGGGCCACCCCCTGCCTCCTGTCCCCTCCCGGTGGCCACCGTCACCTGGCTCATGGCCACCACGGCTTCTCCCGTGAACGCGGTGACCACGAGGAGCTGGTGGCACTCGGGGAGCTCTTGGTGACACCAGGAGCTGGTGGCACTCAGGTGACTCTTGGTGACACCAGGAGCTGGTGGCACTTGAGATGGTGGCACTTGATGGACTCTTGGTGACACCCGAGGAGCTGGTGGCAGTTGAGGGGCTGGTGACACTTGAGGGGCTCTTGGTGACACCAGGAGCTGGTGGCACTTGGGAGGCTCTTGGTGACACCAGAAGCTGGTGGCACTTGAGGGGCTCTTGGTGACACCAGGAGCTGGTGGCACTCAAGGAGCTGGTGGCACCTGAGGAGCTCTTGGTGACACGGGGAGCTGATGGCACTTGAGGGACTCTTGGTGACATGAGGAGCTGGTGGCACTTGGGAGGCTCTTGGTGGCACTCGGGGAACTCTTGGTGGCACTCAAAGCTGGTGTCACTCAAGCGTCCACAAGTCTCTCCGGTGACATCACCGCCCCAATGACATCACAGCAGTGACATCACTGTCCCCACAGCAGCCTGGGGATGTCCTCCATGGCCTTTTGGCACCGCAGCAGGGCTGGGGACAGCTGGGGAGGGGACGGGGGGAGCTGCTGGCACTTTGTGGCTGCTGGCACTTTGTGGCTGCTGGCACTTTGTGGCCTCTTTGTCCCTTTGTGTCCCCGCTGTCACCCACCGTGTCCCCACATCCCTCAGGGCCCTGTCCCCGCTCAGTGTCCCCTCTGTCATCCTCTGCCCCGCCACTGTCGCACCTCTCAGGGCTCCATGCTCACTTGGGGACACCTTGGGGACGCTCCGGTGGCGAAGGAGCCCCGGGGAACGGCGCCGGCAGAATTCAGCCCAAGCTCCCAAATCCTGGAGCTTCCCGCGGCCTGCGACGGCACCATGGAGGCGGTGACGTCACCTGGCCTGGCCCCGCCCTCTTCCGGCGTCTCCCGATCGCGCTCGGGCATTTCCGGCGTCTCCCGATCGCGCTCGGGCATTTCCGGCGGCTCCCGATCGCGCTCGGGCATTTCCGCGGGCGCCGCCATTTGGGGCCGGTTCTGGGCCGGCACCGGCGCTGGTCCCGGGGTTGTGGCTGCTGGCACTTTGTGGCCTCTTTGTCCCTTTGTGTCCCCGCTGTCACCCGCCGTGTCCCCACATCCCTCAGGGCCCCGTCCCCGCTCAGTGTCCCCTCTGTCATCCTCTGCCCCGCCATTGTCGCACCTCTCGGGGCTCCATGCTCACTTGGGGACACCTTGGGGACGCTTCGGTGGCGAAGGAGCCCCGGGGAACGGCGCCGGCAGAATTCAGCCCAAGCTCCCAAATCCTGGAGCTTCCCGCGGCCTGCGACGGCACCATGGAGGCGGTGACGTCACCTGGCCTGGCCCCGCCCTCTTCCGGCGTCTCCCGATCGCGCTCGGGTATCTCCGGCGTCTCCCGATCGCGCTCGGGTATCTCCGGCGTCTCCCGATGACGCTCGGGTATTTCCGGTGTCTCCCGATGACGCTCGGGCATTTCCGGCGTCTCCCGATCGCGCTCAGGCACTTCCGCGGCTCCGCCATTTGGGGCCCGTTCTGGGCCGGCACCGGCGCTGGTCCCGGGGCTCGGCAGAGCGCTCCAAGGAGGGGACAGAGGCCACAAATGCCACCAGGTCCCTGCCACCTCCCCTGTCCCCTCCGCAGCTGTCCCCTCA
Source organism: Passer montanus (assembly GCF_014805655.1). NCBI lineage: Eukaryota > Metazoa > Chordata > Aves > Passeriformes > Passeridae > Passer > Passer montanus. The sequence continues at coordinate 5,917 of NW_024369841.1, forward strand.
GCAGGTGCTGGCGGCTCTGGTGTTCATGGTGGCCACCCTGGGAAGGGCGGTGGCCACCGTGACCAGGACGCAGCGGGCCGCGTGCCCCCGGCCCGTGCTCGCCGCGCTGCGGAGCCTCACCTGGCTGCTCATCGACACCCTGGGCCACCGCGGTGTCCCCTCCCTGGGCCAGGCCCTGGCCGCCTGCAAGGCCGGCCCTGGCACCACCTGGGCCGACGTGAGGGCCGCGGCCGGCGCCGGGCGGGACTCGGTGGCCGCGCTGCTCCAGAGCTGGTCCCGGCTGGTGAAAAAGGTCTCCGAGCTCCAGAGCACCTGCAAGGAGGCGGCCGCGGCCGCCGCCAGCACCGCCGCCGCCGCCAGCGCCCAGGCTGGGGGCTTGTGGGACAAGGTCACGCGCTGCTTGGATTGCGGGGACAGGCTGGCGGCCGCGGCGCGGCAGCTGCCGGCGACGCCGAGCGCCGAGGAGGCCGCTCTGGTGCGGGAGCTGCACCAGGCGGCCGGCGAGGTGACGGCGGCCCACAGGGCCGCCAGAGACGCCCTGACGGCCCGGAGCCGGGCGAGGGCGGCCGCCAGGAGGGCGCAGCAGGCGGAGGTGGCCCTGGAGCTGGCGAAGCACTTGGTGACGGCGTTTAACCAAGGCTCAGTGTTCCCCGAGGGGCTGGACCGCCGGCTCCGGGTGGTCGAGGCCGCCCTGGAGGGGACGGAGGAGGAGGAGGAGGCGTCCCCCGATGTCCCCGAGGCCGTGGTGGCCGCGGTGGCCGAGGCCAAGCAGCTGTGGGATGCTGGCGACCGCCTGTTCACGGAGCACCTGCTGAGGGCACTTGGGGAGATCCAGGCACACCTTTCCCGTCCCTGTGGTGGCCGCGGTGGCCGTGCGGTGGGTGAGTGGTGCCGAAACGTCATGGAGGACATCCCGAGGCTGCTTCAGGACAGTGAGAAACAAGAACTGGCTGCTGCTGTGGAATGCAGCAGGTGCATCTGTGATTGCTGCGTGTTGATTGTTTCTAATTAAGAGCCAATCACAGATGCAGCTGCATCGGACTCTGAGAGTCTCAAGATTTTGTTATGCATTCTCTTCTGTTTCTTTTCTTTTAAGCCTTCTGGTCGTTTTTTCTCTCTGTTCTTTTAGTACAGTTTTTATGTAGTATTTTAATATCACATATATCATAAGGTAATAAATCCACCTTCTGAGAAAATGGAGTCAAACCTCGTGTCTCCACACGTGGAGAACCCTCAACAAAGTTTCTCCTTCACGTGAATTTCACCTGGAACGTGCAGAGTGTGACGTGGCTGCCGTGCAATATTTCATAGGGGCTGCTGCTGTCCCTCTGCCTTGGTGCTGTGTGGATTCTCAGCCCGAACCCGTGGCGTGGATGTTTTCTTGTTACGGTTTGAATTTATTTTGTAGTTTCTTCTCGGATCTCCTGCGGTCAGGATGACCCCGAGATTGTTAGAAAGTCTCTTTTTTTCCCCAGCCCCGATGGTGGGAGGAGTCGGAATTCCTCGGCTCTGGTTTTCAAGGTTATTTTCTCTTTTTTACCCAAAACATTCTTTCCCTGACCCGCTGAGATCTGCCTAGCAGGTCTGTCAGAGGCACGCCGCCCGCCCTTGGGCTGGGGTCAGCATTTTATACCACCAACTACCTGTACTTTATTTATGATTCTTTTCCAACACCTATCCCCTATGTTAGACTCTCTGCTTCTATTCTAAACCAATCCAAAAGCGCCAGCATCGCACACAAGACGGAGGCCGGGAAGAAGAAGGAAGAAGGACAAGCAAGGCCCAAATCCCTCCATCTCACCTCCTAAACCTCATACTAAAAACCCCCAAAAATTCCACTTTTCACCCTCTGATAAATTCATTATTCTACGTTTGTGACAGGACAGACATTTTCGCGCTGTTCTTGTGCGCCATCACCCTCTGATAAATTCATTATTCCACATTTGTGACAGGACAGACATTTTCGCGCTGTTCTTGTGCGCCATCACCCTCTGATAAATTCATTATTCTACATTTGTGACAGGACAGACATTTTCGCGCTGTTCTTGTGTGCCAGCGAAGGCTCCCTGAAGATGAGGGAAGCCTCTCTCGAGGAAAATGCCAAGGCTGTCGCTGTGGCTGTGATATTTTATGAAAAATCTAGGATTTTTCCCCTCCTGAGGAGCTGAGAGCCTCAGGAAATAAATGTAAACAATAACTGTCTGCTGCTGTGGATTCCACAGGTGCATATATAATATATAAAAATATATATCTTGAATATAATATAATTATATTAATATATAATTATATTATATTCTAGATATATATAATTATATTATATTCTATTATATATATAATATAATTATATAAAATATAATAGATATAAATATATATCTAGAAATACAGGTAAAATATAGATATATAGCTATATAGACATATATATAAAAAATATATCTATAAATGCAGATATATAGATATATCTAGATAAAATATAGATTATATATATAGATATATAGATAAATATATAGATATGTAGAAATATAGATATATAGATAAAATATAGATATATAGATTATATATAGACATATAGATATATAAATATATAGACATATAGATATATATAAATATATATCTAGAAATACAGGTAAAATATAGATATATAGCTATATAGACATATATATATAAATATATATATATAAATGCAGATATATAGATATATATAGATAAAATATAGATTATAGATATATAGATAAATATATAGATATGTAGAAATATATGATATATAGATAAAATATAGATACGTAGATTATATATAGACATATAAATATATAAATATATAGACATATAGATACATAGATATACTGACATATAGATATCTGTATAGTTATATCTATATAGACATACAGATGTGCACTCTTGGGGTTTCCTCTCAGGTTGGGATCATCCTGAGGTGTCTTTAAAAAAAACTTTAAAAGTCTTTTTCCGCAACCCACCTGCCCCAGCAGAGATCAGAAGTCTTCGGCTTGGAGATGTCCATGAAAACTGAGATTTTATTGAGCTAACGAGCGAGTACGAGGAATTATCAATAATCAAACACCACCATCAAATTCCATAGCAGAATACTTGTGATCAATAACAACGTACAAAAGCCAATAGGGAAATACAAAACCAATAGAGAAATGCAAAAGCTAATTATTATATTGTCGTTTAGAACGTGGCTGCAGCCACAGCGGAAAGCTGCCTCTGCTGCAAGGCACCGAGGGGGCTCATTCACCCCCTGACCCACCCCCGCATCCATGAGTGTCCCCAGAGTGTCCTCAGAACGTCCCCGAGTGTCCCCAGCGACGTCACCCCAGGAATTCCCATCAGGATTTGGGGCAATTTCAATGAGAATTCCCATAAAATTCCCCACATTTGTCTTCAATCCCAAGCAGGGAGGGGACAGGTGACACCAGCGATGTCCCTGATGATGTCACTGCCCCGATGATGTCACAGGGGTGACATCACTGTCCTGAAGCAGCCTCGGGATGTCCTCGATGGCTTTTTGGCACCTCTCGGCAATCGTGAGCCCAGTGAGGCCATCAAAGTCACAACTGAAGAAGAGCGGGTCGATGTCCCCAAGTGCCCCCAGCAGGTGATCCTTGGCCAGGCGGGCGCTGGCCTTCCACAGCCGCTCGGCCTTGGCCACCTTGGCCACCAGGTCCTTGGGGACATTGGGGGATGCCTCATTTGTCCCCTCCAGGGCGGCCTTGATGTCCCTGAGCTGGTGCTGCAGCTCCCGGGGGAAGGCGGCGGCTTCGTCACACGCGGCCACCAAGCGCTCCAGCAGCCCCAGGGCCTCCTCCGCCCGCTGTCTGTCCACGGTGGTGGCCATCGGGCTGGGGGCCACCACGGCTTCTCCTGTGTGCTCTCCCATGGCCTCTCCCACGGCCCTCCTCACGGCCACGGCAGTGCTCCTGCCGGTGGCCGCGTCCCTGCAGGCGTTGTGGAGCTTGGTGGCCTTCCTGGCCAGCTGGAACCAGCTGTGCTCGAGCACGGCCACTGACCGCTGCCACTCACTGGCCATCGTTGTCACATGGTCCCAGGTGACCCCTGGGGTGCTCTCGTAGGCAGCCAGGACCCGGCCCAGGGAGATGGGAGGCTCATCCTCGCGGTGCCACCAGGTGAGGCCAGCGTGGTCCAGGGTGAAGGAGAGCTGATGGGTGAAGCTCTCCAGGGCCAGGTGCAGGAACCCTGGGGACACGGCCAGCATCACGTCCCCGTCCAGCCTGGCTGTGGTGGCCACCAGCTCACCCAGGGTGGCCACCACGGTGACCTGCAGCTCCAGCAGCTGGGAGTGGGACAGCTGGGGAGGGGACAGGAGAAGTGTTAGTGACCTGGTGGCACTTGACTCCTGCAGTGGCCCCTGTGCCCTCCCGGGGTCCCCTCTGCCCCTCCCTGGAGGGCTCTGCTGTCCCCTCTGTCCCTTTCTCACCCCCTCGTTCCCTCTGCCCCCCCGCCCCCTCCCGTTGTCCCCCCCACCCCTCTGTCACCACCTGTTCTA
>NW_024369841.1:10629-14003 GCF_014805655.1 Passer montanus
CCCCTGTGTCCCCCCCATTCCCCACTGCCCTCTCACCCCCAGTGTCCCCTCTGTCCCCTCTCCCCCCCCGCCCATCTCACCTCTTGGGGATCCACGCTCGCTGCAGACACCTTGGGGACACCTTGGGGACACTCCGGGAGTCGAAGGAGCCTTGGGATGTCCTCGATGGCTCTTTGGCACCGCTCGGCCACCCCACTGGGGCCGCTGCGACCACCATTGATGCAGAACTCGATGATGTCCCCAACTGCCCCCAGCAGGTGATCCTCGGCCAGGCAGGTGTTGGCCTCCCACAGCCGCTCGGCCTCGGCCACCTTGGCCACCAAGTCCTTGGGGACTTCGGGGGACGGGTCATTTGTCCCCTCCAGGGCGGCCTCGATGTCCCTGAGGAGGTGCTGCAGCTGCCGGGGGAGCGCGGCGGCTTCGTCACACGCGGCCACCAAGCGCTCCAGCAGCCCCAGGGTCACCTCCAGTCGCTGCCTCTCCATGGTGGCCGTTGTTGCCTCGCTGGCAGCCACCCTGGCTTCGTGCCCGGCCACCACCTCAGCCCCCTCCTCTCTGCTCAGGGCCTGACCCTGCTCCACCACGTTTTCCTGAGCTGTCCCATCACGGGCAGCCTCGTCCTGCAGGCGCCTGGCCCGGGCGGTGGCCGCCTTGGTGTCCCCCTTGGTGTCCATCCTGGTGTCCATCCTGGTGGCCGCGTCCCCGCAGGCCCTGCGCAGCTTGCTGGCTTTCCTGGCCAGCCGTGCCCAGCTGTCCCCGAGCCCACGCACCGCCATGTACCACACGACGGCCACCATTGCCACACGCTTCCGCGAGCTCCGCGCCATGCTCCCGTAGGCGGCCAGGGCCTGGCTCAGGGAGGTGGCAGCGTCACCGTCGTTGGAGGCGACGCTGTGGTGCCAGCAGGTGCCAGCCGTGCGGGACAGGGTGACCCGGAGCTCCGTGGCGAACCTCTCCAGGTGGCACCGCGGTGACACGAGCGGCGTCTCGTTCTCCCCGGGCGCCGCGGCCAGCAGCTCGGCCAGGGTGGCCACCACGGTCACCTGCGGCTGCAGCAGGGCCGGCGACAGCTGGGGAGGGGACAGGGGAGGTGTCAGGGACCTGGTGGCACTTCGTGACCTCCTGCCGCGGCCTCTTTGTCCCTCCATGCCGTTCTCAGCCTCCTGTCCCCGCTGCCACCCCCCGTGTCCCCACATCCCCCAGGGCCCCGTCCCCCATCAGTGTCCCCTCTGTCATCCTCTCCCCCTCGCTGTCGCACCTCTCGGGGCTCCATGCTCACTTGGGGACACCTTGGGGCCACTCCGGTGGCGAAGGAGCCCCGGGACCAGCGCCGGGCCCGGCCCAGAACCGGCCCCGGGAAAATGGCGGAGCCGCCTCAGGAGGGGCCGGAAAAACCCGAGCGGCATCGGGAGGCGCCGGAAAAGGGGCGGGGCGAGGTGACGTCACCGCCCCTCACGCCGTACCGGTACCGCCCCAACATATGGAAAGCTCCAGGGTTGGGGCGCTTTGGCTGGATCCCAGGGGATTTGGGCTCCATCCCAGGGGATTTAGGCTCAGTCCCAGGGGGTTTAGGCTCAGTCCCGCCATTTCCAGGAGGATTCCGCCGTTCCCGGCTGGATTTAGGAGGGAACGCGGAGCGCTCTGAGGAGCGGGCGGAACTGCCCTCAATAAAGATGGCGGCACAGCTTCCCTGCCCTGAGGCGCGGGCCAATCAGAAGCCTCGCCTGGCAGAAGTACTGGCGGAAGTTCCCCCCGCGGCGGCGTCAGCGGCCACTCCCGGCGGAAGCGCGGAATTCTAACTTTATTTTTATTTTTTAATTATTTCAAATATTTTGGGTTTTTTCCCCCTTTTCCTATTTAATCGTATTTCTGATTTGGAGTCTCTCACCGGTTTTGCTTTCAAACCAGACCCATTTTCTAGAAATATTTTGCGTTACAGGTGCAATATAATTAAAATATAACTGTCATAATTATAAATATTTATTATTATTACTGTAATATAACCGGAAGTTCGCCCCGCGGCGGCGTCGGCGGGCGGTTCCGGCGGAAACGCGGTGCATTGTGGTCCCGGTGGGGCCCAGCGGCGGCGGAGCGGGGCCGAGGCCGCGGGGGGGTGTCATAATTATAAATATTTATTATTATTACTGTAATATAACTGTAATTATTACAATTATTCAGTATTTTATAATTATTTTGTATTTTTCTCCCATCTGGACCGGGGCTCAGGGTCGCAGCGAGCCGGGATTGAGATTAAAAAAGAACATTTTAAAAATTAGTAATAATTAGTTAAAATAAATATTTTTAACTTATATTTAAAATTCGTTATAAGGAATAACTCAATCATTTTAAGTCGATATTTTTAAATAATTTTCACTTCATAATTAGTCTCTTAATAATTTAAAATTAACAATTTGAAATGAATGGTGTGAAATGAGTAATTTGGAATTAATAATTTGATATTAATAATTTGAAAATAATGATTTGAAATGAATAATTAGAATATAATAATTTTATATTAATAATTTGAAATTAATGATTTGAAATGAATAGTTTGGAATTAATGATTTGAAATGAATATTTTTAAAAAGAAATACTTTACAAATACCTTTATTTGGGGACCTTGGGGACATTGAGGGGATTGGGGACATTTGGGGACATTGGGGGGATTTGGGGACATTGGGGACATTTTGGACATTGAGGACTTTGGGGACATTCTGGGACATTGGGGACTTTGGGGACATTTGAAACCTGTCCTGGTGTCACCGAGCCCCTCATGGTGGCACCAAACCTGTCCTGGTGCCACCGAGCCCCTCATGGTGGCACCAACCCTGTCCTGGTGGCACCGAGCCTGTCCTGGTGTCACCAACCCTGTCCTGGTGTCACCGAGCCCATCCTGGTGTCACCAACCCTGTCCCCAGTGTCCCCAGCCCTGGTCCTGATGTCCCCAACCCCGTCCTGGTGTCCCCAACCCTGTCCTGGTGTCCCCAGGTGTCCCCAAACCCTGCTCCTGGTGTCCCTAACCCCATTCCTGGTGTCCCCAACTCTAATCCTCAATGTCCCCAACCCCGTCCTGGTGTCCCCAAGCCCAATGCTGGTGTCCCCAACCCCAATCCTGGTGTCCCAAGACCCTCCAAACCCTGTCCCCGATGTCCCCAGTGACCCAAACCCTGTCCTCAATGTCCCAAATGTCCCAAACCCTGTCCCCAACATCCCAAACCCTGTCCCCAGTGACACAATGACCCAAACCCTGTCCCCAGTGTCCCTAACGCTGTCCCCAGTGTCCCTAACCCTGTCCCCTCACCTGTGACCTCCACGCTGACCCTGTGTGGCGTGTCCCAGGCCGCGTGTGTCACCAGGCAGCTGTAGGTGTCCCC
>NW_024369841.1:15384-18860 GCF_014805655.1 Passer montanus
GGGACAGTGAGCTGGGGACCGGGGGACAGCCGGGGGGGCACCGGGGACCCCCGGGGAGGGGCTGGGGACATGGGGACAGTGAGCTGGGGACATGGGGACAGTGAGCTGGGGACAGAGGGGACACGGGGACAGTGAGCTGGGGACACGGGGAGGGACTGGGACACACTGGGAGGGACTGGGAATGGACTGGCAGCTGGGCCGGGAGCCCCGGGGACAGCCGGGGGGGCACCAGGGACACCTGCAGGGGCACTGGGGACAGGGGGACACCAAGCTGGGAGCACTGGGAGGGACTGGGAATGGACTGGGAGGGGCTGGGAGGGACTGGGAATGGACTGGGAGGGACTGGGAGCCCATCCAGAGCTGGACTGGTCCCATACTGACCCCAGAGCTCCACCAGCCCAGTGTGGGCACACAGAGGGGCACTGGGACATACTGGGACATACTGGGAGCCCTCCCACCCCCCCAGCCCCGCCCCCGGCACTGACCAATCACGTTCATCCGCAGCACCTGCTGCACCTGCCCATGGGGCGTGGTCACGGAGCAGACGAAGGAGCCGTCGTCAGACACCGAGAGCGGCGGCAGCTGCAGCGACACCTCCATGGCGCCCCCCGGCGGCTGGGAGGACCAAGGAAAAGGGCCGCGTCAGTGGCGCCCCCTGGTGGCTGGGAGGACCATGGTGGTTCCTTGCCCACAGTGCCCCCTAGTGGCTGGGAGGACCAAAGTGGTTTCTTGCCCACAGTGCCCCCTAGTGCCCAGGAAGACCAAGGCTGCCCAGTGCCAGTGGCGCCGCCTAGTGGCTGGGAGGACCAAGGCTGGCCAGTGCCAGTGGCGCCCCCTAGTGGCCAGGAAGACCAAGGCTGCCCAGTGCCAGTGGCGCCGCCTAGTGGCTGGGAGGACCAAGGCTGGCCAGTGCCAGTGGCGCCCCCTAGTGGCCAGGAAGACCAAGGCTGCCCAGTGCCAGTGGCGCCGCCTAGCGGCTGGGAGGACCAAGGCTGGCCAGCGCCAGTACTGCCCCCTGGTGGCTGGGAGGACCAAGGCCATTCAGCATCAGTGGTGCCCCCTAGCGGCCAGGAGGACTGAGGTGGTTCCACGCCTGCAGCGCCCCCTAGCGGCCAGGAGGACTGGTGCGGTTCCATGCCCACAGTGCCCCCTAGCGGCAGGGAGGATTGAGGCAGTACAATGCCCCCTAGCGGCCGGGAGGACCCAAGCCTTCCCCTCCTCCCTGTCCCCTCACCGGTGTCCCGGCGGTGTCCCCATGTCCCCCCCAGCAGCCAGGAGGACTCCCCCGTCCCCTCACCGGAGTCCCGGCGGTGTCCCCGTGTCCCCCCAGCAGCCGGGATGACCCCTCCTGTCCCCCCGCCATCCCCTCACCGGTGTCCCGGCAGTGTCCCCGTGTCCCCCCAGCAGCCAGGAGGACTCCCCCATCCCCTCACCGGTGCCCCGGCGGTGTCCCCGTGTCCCCCCAGCAGCAGCAGCGTCCCCGGCGCGGCCGCGGTGGCGCGGGGGGCGGCCGAGTCGAAGGCCAGCAGGCGGCGGGTGCCGGCGCGGCCGTGGCGCAGCCAGCGCAGCGCGAAGGGGCCCCCGGCGGGGCCGAAGGAGCAGTGCAGGGTCTGGGGGGCGCCCAGCAGCCCCCGCAGGCTGGGGGTCAGCGTGGAGATGAACACGGACACTGCGGGAGGGACAGCGCTGTCAGCAGGGGGACACCGGGGACATTGGGGACATTGGGGACATTGGGGACAATGGGGACAATTGGGATAATGGGGGGACATTGGGGACAATGGGACATTGGGGACACTGGGGACAATTGGGATAATGGGGGACATTGGGGACACTGGGGGCAATGGGGACATCGGGGACATTGGGGACAACAGGGATAATGGGGGACATTGGGGACATTGAGGGTAAGGGGACATTGGGGGGGACATCGGGGACAATGAGGGGACATTGGAGATATCGGAGGAATTGGGGGGACATTTGGGACAATGAGGGTACGGGGACACTGGGGACAATGGGGGAACATTGGGGACATTGAGGGTAAGGGGACATTGGGGACAATGTGGCATTGGGGACACCAGGGGACACCGAGGACATCGACAGGACATTGAGGACGTTGGCATAGGGAACACAGGGTGACACTGGCGGTGACACACCAGGGGGGGGGGGACATCAGGGGCCACGGGGTGCCACCCACAGAGGTGACAGTGACACCGAGGTGACAACGACACAGAGCTGACAATGACAAGGGTGACAGTGCCACGTGGGTGACAGTGCCACACGGGTGTCCCCCGCTCACCGTTGAGGCCGGGGGGCTCCCCGGGCCCCTGGCGCAGCAGCGCTGTCCCCTCCCTCTCCGCTGTCCCCAGGGCCAGCAGCCACCAGCGCGCCCCCAGCCCCGGGTGACACTGCGGGGACCCTGCCGGGGGCGGCAGCAGCGGCGCCGTGGGGCTGAGCTCGCACCGGGGGGGCTCCCGGGAGGGCCCCCAGAAATCCTGCAGCACCCCCCAGGGGTCTGGGGGAGAGCGGGGTGAGCTTCGGGAACACCCCAAAAAATGTCCCGCAAAACTAAAGTGGAAGAGGCGCGAAATCCCACCCAAAAATACCCAAAATAGCCCAAAAAATCGCCCCCCAAACACTGGCAGGACCACCCAAAATCCCCCCAAAAATTGCCCACAAAACCCCCCAAAATCCTGCTGTAAATCCCACCCAAAATCTGCCCCCAGATCCCTCCAAAATCCTGCTCCAAAACCACCCCGAAATTGTACCCAAAACCCCCAAAATCCCGCTGCAAATCCCCCCCAATATCACCCAAAATCTGCCCCCAGATCCCTCCAAAATCCTGCTCCAAAACCACCCCGAAATTGTACCCAAAACCCCCAAAATCCCGCTGCAAATCCCCCCCAATATCACCCAAAATCTGCCCCCAGATCCCTCCAAAACCACCCCGAAATCCGCTCCCAAATCCACCCCAAAATCCACACAAAATCCCGTTCCAAATCCACCCCAAAATCACCCAAAATCTGCCCTAAAATCCCTCTGAAATCCCGCTCCAAATCCATCCCAAAATCCGCTCCCAAAACCGCCCCAAAATCCACCCAAAATCCCATTCCAAATCCCCCCAAAGCTCCCCAAAATCCCGCTGCAAATCCTACCCAAAATCACCCAAAATCTGCTCCCAAATCCCTCCAAAATCCCGCTCTAAAACCACCCCGAAATTGCCCCCAAAACCCCTCAAAGTCCCGCTGCAAATCCATCCCAAAATCTGCCCCCAAATCCACCCCAAAATCCACCCCAAATCCCTTCCAAATCCCCCCCAAAATCCCGCTCCAAATCCTCCCTAAAATCACCCCAAATCCACCCCCAAACCCCCTTAAAGCCCCCCAAAAATCGTCCCCAAAACCCCCTCAGGACCCCCCAAAATTTCCCCCAAAAATCTCCTCGAAACCCCCCTGGAACCCCCCCAAAATCGCCCCCAAAAT
>NW_024369841.1:20092-23824 GCF_014805655.1 Passer montanus
GGGGGATTTGGGGAGAGTTTGGGGGGTCCTGGGGGGGCTTGGGGGTTCCAGGGCGGGGAATTGGGAGATTTTGGGGGTCCCGGGCGGATTTGGGGCGGTTTTGGGGGGAGAAACAAGAATTTGGGGTAATTTTGGGTCCCGAATTTGGGGGTCCGGCTTCGGGGAATGTCCCGGATTTTGGGGTCCCGATTTTGGGGATTTCGGGGGATTTTGGAGGGATTTCCCAGGATTTGGGGGATCCAGAGCTGGGATCCGCCGGGATTTGGGGTCGGGGGCGGTTTTGGGGTCCGGATTTTGGGGATTTGGGGGAATTTTGGGGGGATTCCCCAGGATTTGGGGTCGGGGCAGATTTTGGGGTCCCGATTTTGGGGTTTTTGGAGAATTTTGGGGGGATTTCCCAGGACTTGGGGGTTCCAGGGTTGGGATCGGCCGGGATTTGATTTGGGGGAATTTTGGGGGGATTCCCCAGGATTTGGGGTCGGGGCAGATTTTGGGGTCCCGATTTTGGGGATTTCAGGAAATTTTGGGGGGATTTCCCAGGATTTGGGGGATCCAGGGTTGGGATCCGCCGGGATTTGGGGTCGGGGGCGGATTTTGGGGTCCCGATTTGGGGATTTCGGGGGGATTTCCCAGGATTTGGGGGTCGGGGGTGGTTCCAGGGTTGGGATCGGCCGGGATTTGGGGTCGGGGGCGGATTTTGGGGCCGATTTTGGGGTTTTTGGGCCCCTCCTCACCCGCCAGCAGCAGCCGCGCTCCCGCCATCGCTTTCGCTTTCGCTTCGGGCCCCGCCCACTGCCCAAAACCCGCCCCAAAACCCCAAAAAACGCCCCAAAACCGCCCCAAAATTCCCCTCAGCGGCCTCGGCCACGCCCCAAAACCCAAAATTCCCCTCAGGGACCCCAAAAATTTGGGGTCAAACTCTCAAAGACCCCCTCAAAATTCCCCCCTCAGGGGCTCTGGCCACGCCCACCGAGCTCTGGCCACGCCCACCGAGCTCTGGCCACGCCCACACCCCAAATCGACTCAAAACCCCCCAAAATCGACCCAAAATTCCCCTCAAGGGCTTCGGCCACGCCCCACATCCCAAAATTCCCCTCAGGGACCCCAAAAATTTGGGGTCAAACTCTCAAAGACGCCCCAAAATTTCCCCCTCAGAGGCGCTGGCCACGCCCACCGAGCTCTGGCCACGCCTCCCACCCCAAATCGATTCCAAATCCCCCAAAATTGACCCAAAATCCCCCTCAGGCGCTTCGGCCACGCCCCAAAACCCAAAATTCCCCTCAGGGACCCCAAAAATTTGGGGTCCAACTCTCAAAGACGCCCCAAAATTTCCCCCTCAGGGCCGCTGGCCACGCCCACCGAGCTCTGGCCACGCCTCCCACCCCAAATCGACTCCAAATCCCCCAAAATTGACCCAAAATTCCCCTCAGGCGCTTCGGCCACACCCCAAACCCCAAAATTCCCCTCAGGGACCCCAAAAATTTGGGGTCAAACTCTCAAAGACGCCCCAAAATATCCCCCTCAGGGGCGCTGGCCACGCCCACTGAGCTCTGGCCACGCCCCCACCCCAAATTCACCTCAAAACCCCCCAAAATCGACCCAAAATTCCCCTCAAGGGCTTCGGCCACGCCCCACGCCCCAAAATTCCCCTCAAGGACCCCAAAAATTTGGGGTCAAACTCTCAAAGACGCCCCAAAATTTCCTCCTCAGAGGCGCTGGCCACGCCCATGGAGCTCTGGCCACGCCCCCAACCCTAAACCCGCCCCCAACCCCCAACATTTCCATTAGGGATTGAAGCCACGCCCCCACATCACAAATCTCCATATATGGGCTTTAGCCACGCCCATTTTCTATTTAAGGCGCTTGGCCCCTCCCACAGTGCGTTGACCACGCCCCCAGCATTGGAAATTTCCCGATTTTGGGGGATTTGGACCCAATTTCCAGCGGGATTTTTGGGCTCTGGGGGTGCCAGGGGAGGTCTGAAAATTTTGGGGAGGTCCCCAAATTTTTGGGGTGCTCAAGACCCCCCAAAATTCTCCTGAAATTTGGGAATTTAACCCCAAAATGGGACAAAAAAATCCCCAATTTTGGGGCATTTTTCTGGATTTTAATTGGGATTTTTGGGATCTGGAGCATCCAAGATTTTGGGGGATTCCCCAAATTTTTTTGTGGGGGTCCCCAAAATTTTGGGGGTGCTCAGGATCCCCCAAAATTTGGGAGTTTATCACCACAATGAGACAAAAGTCCAGATTTTGGGGCATTTTTTGGGAATTTAATCGGGATTTTTGGGATCTGGGGGGTTCCAAGATTTTGGGGGATTCCCCAAATTTTTTGGGGGGGTCCCCAAAATTTGGGGGTGCTCAGGGCTTGGCCTGGAGCTCCTGCTGGAGCCGCCCCAGCAGCTCCCGCTGCTGCTCCGAGCGCCGCTCCAGCTCCTGCATCTGCTGCTCGTAGCGCTTCCTGGGGGCAAAAACGGGGATTTCGGGCAAAAACGGGGATTGGGGGGAAAACGGGGATTTCGGGCAAAAACGGGGATTTCGGGCAAAAACGGGGATTGGGGGGAAATGGGGAATTTGGGGGGAAAAACGGGGATTTCGGGCAAAAACGGGGGTTGGTGGGAGGGGGGGAATTGGGGGGGATTTTGGAGGGAGAAATGGGGATTTTTGGGGAAAAATGGGGATTTTGGGTAAAAAATGGGGATTTTAGGTAAAAAATGGGGATTTTGGGTAAAAAATGGGGATTTTGGGAAATAAAATGAGGATTTTTTGGGCGAAATGGGGATTTTGGGAAATAAAATGAGGATTTTTTTGGGGGAAAATTAGAATTTTAGGAGGGCAAAATGGGGATTTTGGACGGAAAATGGGAATTTTGGGGGGAAATGGGGATTTTGGGGGGAAAATGGGGATTTTGGGGGGAGAAATGGGGATTTTGGGAGGGGAAATGGGGATTTTGGGGAAAAACGGGGATTTTGGGGGGAAATGGGGATTTTGGAAAATAAAATGAGGATTTTTTGGGGAAAATTGGAATTTTAGGAGGGGAAAATGGGGATTTGGGGGGGAAATGGGGAATTTGGGTAAAAGAATGGGGATTTTAGGAGGAGAAATTGGGAATTTTGGGAGGGGGAATGGGAATTTTGGGAGGAAAAATCCCCTTTTTTTTCCCGTTTTTTCACCATTTTTGCCCAAAATTCCCATTTTTCACCCCAAAATAAACTACATCTCCCCCGTGATGTAGTCCAGCCATTTCCCCCCCATTTTCCCCCAATTTTTCCCAATTTTCCTCCATTTTCCCCATTTCTCCCCTTTTGTCCTTCATTTTTCCCCTATTTTCCCCCTTTTCCCTATTTTTCCCAAAAATGTCCATTTTTTACCCCAAACCAAACCCACATCTCCCTGGTGATGTACTCCAGCCATTTTACCCCCTTTTTTTTCCCTATTTTTTCCCATTTTCCCCCAATTTTTCATCCTTTTTCCCATTTTTTTTCCATTTCCCTCCATTTCTTTCCAGTTTTCCCCATTTTTGCCCAAAATTGCTGTTTTTCACCCCAAATTGAACGCACATCTCCCCGCTGATGTACTCCAGCCATTCCCCCATTTTCCCCCTCCATTTTCCCTAATTATTTCCCTAATTTTTCCCTTTTTTCCCCATTTTTCCCAATTTTGCCCATTTTTGCCCAAAATCCCCATTTTTCGCCCCAAAGCGCACGCACATCTCCCCGCTGATGTACTCCAG
>NW_024369842.1:0-793 GCF_014805655.1 Passer montanus
TTTCCTTCAAATTGTTTGTTTTTTTCACCCACATCATGCACCTCTTTGTGTGTATCTTGTGTGAATGTATGTGTAGGAGTGAAGAAACAACATCACACAGGGAGATTGGCAGGACAGAATATAAGCACTGCAGAATGAGTATAAATAGGACTCACCAACCTCAGCTGATGAGTGTGTTTTCACATTTCAGGAAGAAGAAGGGAAAAGAATAGTGTCATTATAGTACCACAGCAGGTATCACTTTGAGCAAGTAAGAGTTAAAACCTCACAAAACAGAAGTGAGAAGGACACAACTGCAGGACAGGGAGCAATCAGTATTGGACAACCTGGCAAATGTACAAGGCCTGCTTAACAACAGAGATTGACTTACTATTTGTGGTAGGCAAACCTGTCCTGTCTCTCATGACAGAAAGCCAGACAATGCAACTTTTGTACTACAGCTACGTAAATGTAAACCAAATCAAAACTTACACCAAACTGCAAATTTGACCAAGTCATTGATTTGCAAATGTAACTTTCAGTATTTTCAAAATCAATTTAAGACTCCAATAAAGTAGTTGGATTCT
The DNA here is from genome assembly GCF_014805655.1 of Passer montanus. Lineage (NCBI taxonomy): Eukaryota > Metazoa > Chordata > Aves > Passeriformes > Passeridae > Passer > Passer montanus. The sequence goes on from NW_024369842.1 coordinate 567, forward strand.
GTTCTTTGATACAGCTGAGTAATTTTTGGTCAGGTCCAAAGATCTGGACTGCATATTGCTGGCCTGGCTGTGTGTTAGAACTTGCCAGCTTGCTTGGTTCCTCTGTACAGGCTACACAGCCCCAGACCCTGTGTTTATTTACTCATTTCCACAACTATTTACCCACTCTATGTTCAATATGCACTATGAGTATTAACATATAAGAAAAAAATCATAGAATAGTTTGG
>NW_024369843.1:0-793 GCF_014805655.1 Passer montanus
AATTCCATCATCCCAGCTGAGATTTTCCCTGCTTTTTCCTACTTTTCCCTACTTTTAACCTGCTTTCCCCTACTTTTGAACTGTTTTTCCCTGCTCTTAACCTGTTTTTTCCTGTTTTTCCCTGCTTTACCCTACTTTTGACCTGTTTTTCCCTACTTTTGACCCGTTTTCCCCTGGTTTTGACCCCTTTTTCCCAGTTTTTCCCATTTTCCGTCTTCCCGTTTTTAACCAGTTTTCCCTGTTTTTAACCCGTTTTCCCCTGTTTTTGACCCATTTTTCCCTGTTTTTCCCCTGCTTTTCCCTGTTTTCCCCTGTTTTTAACCCGCTTCTCCCTGTTTTTAACCCGTTTTCCCTGGTTTTGACCCATTTTTCCCCCGCTTTTCCTTGTTTTTCCCCATTTTTCCCTGATTTTAATCTGTTTCCCCCGTTTTTAACCCGCTTTGCCCTGTTTTTAACCCACTTTCCCCCCATTTTTCCCCGTTTCCCCCCGTTTTTAACACGTTTCCCCCCGTTTTCCCCCGTTTTTCCCCCGTTTTCCCCTGTTTTTAACCCGTTTTTCCCCATTTTCCCCCGTTTTCCCCGTTTTTAACCCGTTTTTCCCCCGTTTTTCCCCGTTTCCCCTGTTTTTAACCCGTTTTTCCCCATTTTCCCCCGTTTTTCCCTGTTTCCCCCCGTTTTTCCCCCGTTTTCCCATTTTTAACCCGTTTCCCCGTTTTCCCCCGTTTTCCCCCGTTTTCCCCCATTTTTCCCCCGTTTTTCCCCTGTTTTTCCCCCGTTTTTAACCCGTTTTCCC
>NW_024369844.1:0-793 GCF_014805655.1 Passer montanus
TTTTTCCCCAAAATTTGTTATTTTCTCTCTCAAAATTGGGGTTTTTTTCCCCAAAATTGGGTTTTTCCCCCAAAATCGGGATTTTTTTCCCTCCCTAAATTGGGATTTTTTTCCCCCCCCCAAAATTGGGGTTTTCCCCCAAAAAATTTAATATTTCCCCCAAAATCAGAATTTTTCCCCCCAAAATTTGGGTTTTTTTCCCCAAAATTGGGTTTTTCCCCCAAAATCGGGATTTTTTTCCCTCCCTAAATTGGGATTTTTTTCCCCCCCCCAAAATTGGGGTTTTCCCCCAAAAAATTTAATATTTCCCCCAAAATCAGAATTTTTCCCCCCAAAATTTGGGTTTTTTTCCCCAAAATTTGTTCTTTTCTCTCTCAAAATTGGGATTTTTTTTCCCCCAAAATTTGGTTTTTCCCCCAAAATCGGGATTTTTTTTTCCCCCCAAAATTGGGGTTTTCCCCCAAAAAATTTAATATTTCCCCCAAAATCAGAATTTTTCCCCCCAAAATTTGGGTTTTTTTCCCAAAATTTGTTCTTTTCTCTCCCAAAATTGGGATTTTTTTCCCCCAAAATTTGGTTTTTCCCCCAAAATCGGGATTTTTTTTTCCCCCCAAAATTGGGGTTTTCCCCCAAAAAATTTAATTTTTTCCCCCAAAATTTAAATTTTTCCCCCAAAATTGGGGTTTTTCCCCCCAAAATTTAATTTTTTCCCCCAAAATCAGAATTTTTTCCCCCAAATTTAAATTTTTTTCCCCAAAATTTGTTTTTTCCCCCCAAAATTTAAATTTTTCCC
>NW_024369845.1:0-793 GCF_014805655.1 Passer montanus
CTGGCTCATCATGGAACAGGTCTGGGGCCACAAGATCCCAAAAAAATTACTCCAAAATCCCTCTGAAATTACCCCAGAATTCCTGCAAAAATCCCCCTGAAAGTACCCTAAAATTCACCCCAAATTCATCCCAAAACTGCCCCAAAATCCCCGATGCGCACGGTGATCCAGTCCTGACCATGTACACCCATCATGAACGTCCTGTCCTGGCTCATCATGAAACAGGGCTGGGGCCCCAAAATCCCCTGAAACTACCCCAAAATCCCTCTGAAATTATCCCAGAATTCCTGCAAAAATCCCCCTGAAATGACCCTAAAATTCACCCCGAAATCCCCGCTGCTCACGGTGATCCAGGCTCAGTCCTGAACATCCTGTCCAGGCTCGTCATGAAACAGGTCTGGGGCCCCAAAATCCCCTGAAATTACCCCAAAAATCCCTCTGAAATTATCCCAGAATTCCTGCAAAAATCCCACTGAAATTACCCCAAAACTCCTGCAAAAGTCACCCCCAGGTGTGTCAGTACCCCAGGGTGTAGGAAGGGTCCATCCCTGCTGACCCCAGGTGTGATCCAGGTGAGTCCCAGGTGACCCTCAGGTGACCCAGGTGTGTCCCAGGTGACCCCAGGTGACCCAGGTGTGTCCCAGGTGTCCCTCAGATGACCCAGGTGAGTCCCAGGTGTGTCTCAGGTGAGTCCCAGGTGACCCAGGTGTGTCTCAGGTGTGTCCTGGATGACCCCAGGTGTGTCCCAGGTGACCCAGGTGTGTCCCAGGTGACCCTCAGATGACCCAGGTGA
>NW_024369846.1:0-792 GCF_014805655.1 Passer montanus
CAGGTTCTGCAACAGAGCAGTTCAAGAAACTAAAAATATATAAAGCTTTTTTCAACCTCGTCTGTGGTATGACCTCTACTCCCCGCTTTTGTTGATCAAGAATACGTTTTAATGTCTGATGTGTCCTCTCAACAATTGCTTGACTTGTGGTAGAATGAGGGATAACAAAGATGTGACAAACAGTCCAATCCTTTAAAAATGTGGCCAATTTCTGAGATATAGATGTGGGAACATTGTCGTTTTTTACTTCTTGGGCGACACGCAATGAAGCAAAAGCTTGCAAAAACTGTTGACAAGCATGATTGCCTGTTTCACCTGTGTGAAGAGAAGCAAAAACTGCACCAGAGAACGTGTCCACTGAAACATGAGTATTTTTAAATTTACCAAAGGAAGGGCATTTACTGATATCCATTTGCCACAACTGTAGGCTCTGCAAACACCACGGGTTGACCTCTCCTGTAGAAACAGGAGGCTGCACAAGCTGACAGTCAGGGCAAGTACTGATGATAGCTTTAGTCTGACTTTTAGAAATTTGAAACATTCGCACAAGTGATTGCCTGTTTTGGTGAAAAAAGGCATGACTCAGTTTTGCTTGTTCAAAAATGTTTGCAAAGTGTTTGAAATAACCATTCCCAGTTTGTCTGCTCTCGCATTTTCTTCCACTAAAAATTCAGGAAGTGAAGAATGAGCCCTGATCTGAGAAACAAAATATGGATTAGTTCTATATTGCAATGATGTATAAAGACATGAAAGCCAACAATACAGAGTGTCATTATTAACATCCTTTAGAAC
>NW_024369847.1:0-792 GCF_014805655.1 Passer montanus
CCAATTTTCTCTCAAAATTCAGCAAAAATCCCCCAAAAATCTCCAAATTTCTCCCCAAAACCCCAAATTTCCCCAAAAATTACCCAAATTTCTCCTGAAATTCCAAAATTTTCTCAACATTCAGCAAAAATCCCCCCAAAATCCCCAAATTTTCCCCAAATTATCTCAAAATTCCCCAAAAAATTCCTTCAAAATTCAGCAAAAATTCCCCCAAAACCCCCAAATTTCTCCTGAAAATCCCCAAATTCCTCCCAAAATCCCCCAAAATCCCCAACTGAAAATCCCCAAATTTCTCCCCAAAATCCCAAATTTCCCCGAAAATCACCCAAATTTCTCCTAAAATTCCAAAATTTTCTCAAAATTCAGCAAAAATCCCCCAAAATCCCCAAATGTTTCCCAAAATTCCCAAATTTTTCCCAAATTATCTCAAAATTCCCCAAAAAATTCCCCCAAAATCCCATTTTTCTCTCAAAATTCAGCAAAAAATCCCCCAAAATCCCCAAATTTCTCCCAAAAATCCCTAAATTTCCCCCCAAATTCCCCAAATTCCTCCAAAAATTCCAAAATTTTCTCATAATTCAGCAAAAAATCCCCCAAAATTCCCAAATTTCTCCAAAAAACATCCCAAATTTCTCACAAAAATCCCCAAGTTTCTCCCAAATTTCCCCCAAAATTCCCAAATTTCTCCCAAAATTCAGCAAAAATTCCCCCAAAATCCCCAAATTTCTCCTGAAAATCCCCAAATTCCTCCCAGAATCCCCCGAATCCCCAATCCCAATCCCCAATCCCAAA
>NW_024369848.1:0-792 GCF_014805655.1 Passer montanus
ATTGTGCCAGGGTCAAACCATGACACAAGTCTTGAACACTTCCAGGGATGAGAAGGTTACAAGTTCTCTGGGTAACCTGTTCCAGTCTCTCACAACCCTAAAGTAAAGAATTTCTTCCTCATCTCTATTCTAAACTTCAAGCTGATACATTTTTAGTGGCTTTTAGAATATGTCAACAAATCTGGGAAAGCCAGTCACCGTGGCACAAGAGATACATGTACTTCTGGAGCAAGTATGTGAACAAGGAACTGGAAGCCAAAGACGATACCGTAGAGCAGCTCAGCTTGTGCTAGACACCTACATTTAGGAGACTGAATCTCCCATTCATTTGTTTTTGGTGTTTTTTGAAAAATATTTGTAGCATATTCCACAATTTAGGAGAAGTTCACCTTTTGAATTAGAATTACTGTCATATTAAGAGTTACAGCAGTTGTTCAGTAGCAGTTTCACAGTTTTTTTAGATTGTCATAGTTGCTTTATCACCTCACTGTTTATCTAAAACAAGCAAGTGGAGAAAAAATTTGCTCTCCGCTCACGTAGAATTTGAATGGAATACTGAATGTGTCAATTTATAGTTGGTAATGAATTTCTTAGAATTCCATATGCAGTGTAATGGTGTGAGTTACACTCAAAACTATTTTTGGCAACACAGAAGACAACAGGGCATAAACTTTTATTGGCTAAGCTGCATATTTTCTCATCTGTTCTCTTGTGTGGACAGGCTATTTGTTTTGGTATGCAAATGTTCTCAGTGACCGGGTAACTGTTGTGGTGTTCTTTTCTTATTTGAAG
>NW_024369849.1:0-792 GCF_014805655.1 Passer montanus
TGGGGGGGAAATGGGGGAAAAATGGGAATATTTGGAGGGAAATTTGGGGAGAAAAAGGGGGGAAAAATGGGAATAAAAAGGGGAAAAAAGAGGAAAAATGGGAATAAAAAGGGGGAAAATTTGGGAGAAAATAAGGGGGAAAAAGGAAATTAAAAATAAAAAGGGGAAAATAAAAAGGGGAAAAGAAAGAAAAGAAAAAGGAAAATGAAGGAAAAATAAAGAAAATTTTAAAAGAAAAAAATGAAAAGGTGAAAAAGAAGAAAAAGAAAAAGAAAAAGAAAAAGAAAAAGAAAAAGAAAAAGAAAAAGAAAAAGAAAAAGAAAAAAAAGAAAAAAGGAAAAAAAAGGAAGAAAAAAACCAACCAAAAATCCAAATAAAAACCCCAAAAAAAGGGAAAAAAAGACCCAAAAAGGGACCCAAAAATATAAAAACCCAAATTCAAAAAAAACCCCAAAAAAGCCCCAAAATCCCCCCCAAAAAATCCAATTTTCCCCCCCAAAAAAACCCAAAATTCCCCCCAAAAATCCGAATTTTTCCCCCCAAAATTCCCCCCAAAATCCCAAAAAAATCCCAAATTTTTCCCCCCAAAAAATCCCAAATTCCACCCAAAAAATCCCAAATTTGCCCAAATTCCCCCAAATTCCCCCCAAAGCAAACGGACAAACACAGAGAGAGAGAAAAGCGGGGTCAGAGGGGCCAAAATTGGGAATTTTGGGGATTTTTGGGGGAAATTTGGGGGGTTTTGGGGAAAATGTTGGGGGAAGTTTTGGGGAAAATTTGGGGGATTTTGGG
>NW_024369850.1:0-792 GCF_014805655.1 Passer montanus
TGTCCCCTGTGCCTAACACTGTGCTCATCATTCTCCTCAGGAGCACTCTCCTCTGCTCCATGCTGCTCTCTTTCCTTTTTTCCTTTCCCCTTAAGCTGCATAACTGAGGAGCAGAATCAAGTTAAATTCAGATCAACCATCTCAAATTTCAGCTGGAAATATCTTCTTTCTGTTTCAGACACAAAGGTGGTGTGCCCTCCTTTTTTTTTCTTATTTCAGTTTATCTAAGACAAGAAATAGCATCTCCCAGCAAAACACATCTTGTTAAGATTATAAAACCTCAACACAGCCCTTTAGCATATGTTGAGGACATATGAACATGGTATCTTGCATATGTAAGGGAAGCATTTGTCAATCTCTCTTGATAAGGCCTTGAACTAAGGTGTAACTTACCTTGGTTAGCATTTAATTCTGTGTAGCACTCCCTGACATGCTCTTAGAAAAATAAGAATAATTTAGTAATGAAATATGCCAGTGTATCTATAGCTACAAAAATAGCTTCTCCCAGCCCAGCACATAATTGCCTTGGAAAATAATTTCTAAAACATTCATAGCAAATACAGATCTGGCAACAAAACTTGCAAGTAATGGTCAAACTTTTATGTAGTTTCTTTCTGATTATTAGTATGATTGCTTCAAAATGACTACAAAGAAAAATTGAGTGCAGCTCCTTTCCTTTTTCATCCTTTGCCAGAAGTCAGGAAAATGCATGAATCTTGTGCATAACTGCTTACTTTTTTCAACTAGGAATTATAATTTTGTATATTCTTCAAGGTAGCAGAAAAAAAAAAA
>NW_024369851.1:0-420 GCF_014805655.1 Passer montanus
AATTTCCCCGAATTTCCCCAAATTTCCCCGAATTTCTCCAGATTTCCCTCAAATTTCCCCCAAATTTCCCCCAAATTTCCCCTAATTTCCCCCAAATTTCCCTAAATTTCCCCAAATTTCCCCAAATTCCCCAGATTTCCCCCAAATTTCCCCAAATTTTCCCCCAATTTCCCCCAAAATCCTCCAAATTTCCCCCAATTTCCCCAAAATCCTCCAAATTTCCCCAAATTTCCGCAAATTTCCCCCAAATTTCTCCAAATTTCCCCCAAATTTCTCCAAATTTCCCCCGAATTTCCCCCAAATTTCCCCAGCTTTCCCCCAAATTTCTGCAAATTTCCCCCAAATTTCTGCAAATTTTCCCCAAATTTCCCCAAAATCCTCCAAATTTCCACAAATTTCCCCAAATTTCCCCCAAATTTC
>NW_024369851.1:470-792 GCF_014805655.1 Passer montanus
TTTCCCCCAAGTTTCCCCCGATTTCCCCCAAATTTCCCCAGATTTCCCCCAAATTTCCCCAGATTTCCCCCAAATTTCCCTAAATTTCCCCCAAATTTCCACAAATTTCCCCAAATTTTTCCAAATTCCCCAGATTTCCCCCAAATTTCCCCAAATTTCCCCCAACTTCCCCCAAATTTCTCCAAATTTCCCCAGATTTCCCCAAAATTTCTCCAAATTTCCCCAGATTTCCCCAAAATTTCTCCAAATTTCCCCAGATTTCCCCCAAATTTCCCTAAATTTCCCTAAATTTCCCCCAAATTTCTCCAAGTTTCCCCAAATT
>NW_024369852.1:0-19957 GCF_014805655.1 Passer montanus
TCCTTCTCTGGCTGGATCCCGCCCCTCTGAATCCTTTCCTCCATGGATCCCACCTCCCCTGGATCCTGGATCTTTCCCTTCATGGATCCCACCTCCCCTGGACCCCTCTCTGCTTGGATCTTGCCCCTCTGGATCCTTCCCTCCATGGATCCTGCCTCCCTGGATCCTGGATCCCACTTCCTCTAGATCCCACCTCCATGGATCCCGGAGCCTGCACCTCTCCTGGATCCCTCCTCCCCTGGATCCTGCACCACTCCATGATCTTTTCCTCCAGGGATCCTGCCTGCCCTGGATCCTGGATCCTTTCCCCCATGGATCCCGCCTCCCCTGGATCCTTCTCTGGCTGGATCCCGCCCCTCTGGAGCCTTCCCCCCATGGATCCCACCTCCCCTGGATCCTTGCCCCCATGGATCCTGGCTGCTGCTCTGGATCCTGCATCATCCCTGGACCCTGGTCCCACCTCCCCTGGATCCTTCCCCCCATGGATCCTGGCTGCTGCTCTGGATCCTGCACCATCCCTGGACCCTGGTCCCACCTCCCCTGGATCCTTCCCCCCATGGATCCTGGCTGCTGCTCTGGATCCTGCACCATCCCTGGACCCTGGTCCCACCTCCCCTGGATCCTTCCCCCCATGGACCCCGCCTCCCCTGGATCCTTCTCTGGCTGGATCCCGCCCCTCTGGAGCCTTCCCCCCATGGATCCCACCTCCCCTGGATCCCAGATCCTTTTCTCCCTGGATCCCACCTTCCCTGGATCCCAGAGCCTTTTTGTCCTGGATCTTTCCCTCCCTGGATCCCAACTCCTGGACTCTGGATCTTTTTTCCCATTGGATCCCTCCTTTCCTGGACCCCAGATCCTTTTCTCCCTGGATCTCACCTTGCCTGGATCCCAGATCCTTTTCATCCTGGACATTTCCCTCCCTGGATCCCTCCTTCCCTGGATCCCAGATCCTTTTCCCTCTGGATGCGTTAGGAGGAAAATGGGGCGATTTTGGGGGGAAATGGGGGAATTTGGGGGGGAAATGGGGAGATTGTGGGGGAAATGGGGGATTTTGGGGAAAATGGGGGGATTTTGGGAGAAAATGGGGGATTTTGGGGAAAATTTGGAGAATTTGGGGAAAATTTGGAGGATTTGGGGAGGAAATGCAGAATTTTGGGGGGAAATGGGGGATTTTGGGGTGAAATGAGACATTTTAGGGAAAATCGGAAGATTTAGGATTTGCTCTCTTTCCCAGGAATGGAAACTTGGGATCAAAAAGAGGAAATTTGGGATCCGGCAAGAGAAACTGGGGGTCCAGGAGGGAAAATCTGGGACCCAGGAGGGGAGTTTGGGGATCCATCAGAGAAATCTAGGATCCACGAGGAGAACTTTGGGATCCAGGAGGAAAAGCTCAGGATCCAGGAGGGGAAACTGGGAACTCAGGAATGGAAATTGGGGATCCATCAGGGAACCCCAGGATCCACTGAGGAACCCCGGGATCCATCAGGGAACACTGGGATCCACTGGGGAATTCTGGGATCCACCAGGGAACCCCGGGATCCACTGAGGAACCCCGGGATCCACCGAGAAACCACAAGATCCATTGGGGAACCCCGGGATCCATCGGGGAACCCCGGGATCCACCGGGGAACGCCGAGATCCACTGGGGAACCCCAGGATCCACCGGGGAACCCCGAGATCCACTGGGGAACCCCAGGATCTACCAGGGAACCCCGGGGAACCTCAGGATCCATCAGGAAACCTCAGGATCCATCAGGGAACCCCGGGATCCATCAGGGAACCCCGGGATCCACCAGGGAACCCCGGGGAACCTCAGGATCCATCAGGAAACCTCAGGATCCATCAGGGAACCCTGAGATCCACCGGAGAACCCTGGGATCCACCAGGGAACCTCAGGATCCATCAGGGAACCCCAGGATCCACCAGGGAACCTCAGGATCCATGAAGGAACCCCTGGATCCACCAGGGAACCTCAGGATCCATCAGAGAACCCCAAGACCCATCAGGGAACCCTGGGATCCATCAGGGAACCCCGAGATCCAGCAAGGAACCCCGGAATCCATCAGGGAACCTCGGAATCCACCAGAGAACCTTGGGATCCATCAGGGAACCCTGGGATCCACTGAGGAACCCCGGAATCCATCAGGGAACCTCAGGATCCAGCAGGGAACCCCGGGATCCACCAGGGAACCCTGGGATCCGCTGAGGAACCCCGGAATCCATCAGGGAACCTCAGGATCCAGCAGGGAACCCCGGGATCCATCAGGACAAAATAAGGATCCAGGAGGGGAGTGCAAAACCCGGGATCCACCAGGGATCCCCCGGGATCCACCGGGGATCCCCCGGGGCGTACCTGGAGCGGGCGGCAGGCGCAGGATCTGGCGGCCGCGGGCCGCGGCGCCCTTGGGCAGCGAGATCACGTACTGGCCCTCGGCCTCGGCCGTCACCCGGCGCCGCTTGGGCGGCAGCGCCGGCGCCGCGGGAGCCGATCCGCCTGCCGCGGGAGAGGGAGCCAGGGAGCGCGGGATCCCGGGGATCCGGGGGGATCTGCTGCTCTCTGATTGGTTTGGGGTGATCCCAGCTCCTCCCACCCCCTCTGGATTGATCCCAGCCCCTCCCTGACCCCTGGACATGGGGAAGGGATCCAGGGGGATCCGGGGGGATCCCGGGGGATCTGGGGGGATCTGCTCCTCTCTGATTGGTTTGGGTGCCCTCCCTGATCCTTCTGGATCCATCCCACCCCCCCAGATCGATCCCAGCCCCTCCCTGATGTCTGGACACAGCAAAGGGATCCACAGGGATCCGGGGGGATCCGAGGGGGATCTGCTGCTCTCTGATGGGTTTGGGGTGATCCCAGCTTCTCCCAACCCCCCTGGATTGATCCCAGCCCCTCCCTGACCCCTGGACATGGGAAAGGGATCCTGAGAGATCCCAGGGGGATCTGGGGGGATCTGCTGCTCTCTGATTGGCTTGGGGTGATCTCAGCCCACCTTGGCGTGGCGCAGGATGGCGATGACGTCGCCCACCACGGTGATGCCCAGCTCCTTCATCAGCTCCCTGGTCAGGTCCAGCAGCATGTTCTTGTGGATCCTGCGGGGAAAGGCCGGGATCCACCGGGATCCACCCCAGACCCCCTCGGTCCTGCCTGGGATCCACCCAGAAATCCACTGAAATTCACCCCGATTTCCATGGGATCCACCCAGATCCCCTCAGTTTTAGCTGTGTCTGCCTGGGATCCACTGGGATCCACCCCAGACCCCCTCGCTTCCGACTGGGATCCACCCAGATTCCACTGAAACCCACCCCGATTTCCATGGGATCCACCCAGATCCCCTCAGTTTTAGCTGTGTCTGCCCGGGATCCACCCGGGATCCACCCCAGATCCCCTCGGTTCTGACTGGGATCCACCTGGATTTCCTCAGCTCTGCCCGGGATCCACCCAAATTCCACTGAAACCCACCCAGATCCCCTCGGTTCTGACTGGGATCCACCCGGATGTCCTCAGCTCTGCCTGGGATCCACCTGGATCCTCTCGGTTCTGCCTGGGATCCACCCAGATAAACCCAGGATTCCCTCAGTTCTGCCTGGATCTGCCCAGGATCCACCCAGAAATCCACTGAAATTCACCCCGATTTCCATGGGATCCACCCAGATCCCCTCAGTTTTAGCTGTGTCTGCCTGAGATCCACCCAGGAATCCCCTTGGTTCTGCCTGGGATCCACCCAGGGATCCACGAGGATTTCCTCAGTTCTGCCTGGGATCCACCCAAATTCCACTGAAATCCACCCAGATTTCCATGGGATCCACCCAGACCTCCCCCCGGATCCACCTGGATTCCCTCAGATCTGCCTGAGGCCCAGCTGGATTCCACTGAAACCCACCCAGATTCCCACGGGATCCACTCAGATCCCCTCAGTCCTGCCTGGGATCCACCCGGATCCACCGAAACCCACCCAGATTCCCACGGGACCCACTCAGATTCCTCCAGGGATCCACCCTCCATTCCCAGAGGTCTCTCCCCCATTCCCGGGGGTCTCTCCCAGGGGTCTCTCCCCCATTTTCAGGGCTCTCTCTCCCCCATTCCCGGGGGTGTCTCCCCCATTCCCGGGGGTCTCTCCTGGGGGTCTCTCCCCCCCAGTTCGGGGGTGTCTCCCGGGGCTCTCTCTCCCCCCATTTTCGGGGTCTCTCCTCCCCCATTTCTGGGGGTCTCTCTCCCCCATTCCCAGGGGTCTCTCTCCCCCATTCCCGGGGGTCTCTCCTGGGGGTCTCTCCCCCCCAGTTTGGGGATCTCTCCCCCCTTTTGGAGTCTCTCTCTCTCCCCCATTTTTGGGGGTCTCTCTCCCCCATTCCCGGGGGTCTCTCCTGGGGGTCTCTCCCCCCCAGTTTGGGGATCTCTCCCCCCTTTTGGAGTCTCTCTCTCTCCCCCATTTTTGGGGGTCTCTCTCCCCCATTCCCGGGGGTCTCTCCTGGGGGTCTCTCCCCCCCAGTTTGGGGATCTCTCCCCCCTTTTGGAGTCTCTCTCTCTCCCCCATTTTTGGGGGTCTCTCTCCCCATTTTCAGGGCTCTCTCTCCCCCCATTCCCAGGGGTCTCTCCCCAGTTTCTGGGGATCTCTCTCCCCCATTTTCGGGGGTCTCTCCCCCCCAGTTTGGGGATCTCTCCCCCCTTTTGGAGTCTCTCTCTCTCCCCCATTTTTGGGGGTCTCTCTCCCCCATTTTCAGGGGTCTCTCCCAGGGTCTCTCTCCCCCATTTCGGGGGTCTCTCTCTCCCCCATTTTTAGGGTCTTTCCCCCTCATTTTCGGGGTCTCTCTCCCCCATTTTTGGGGTCTCTCCCCCATTCCCGGGGGTCTCTCTCCCCCATTTTTGGGGTCTCTCCCCCATTCCCGGGGGTCTCTCTCCCCCATTTTCGGGGGTCTCTCCCCCATTCCCGGGGGTCTCTCTCCCCCATTTTGGGGGTCTCTCTCCCCCATTCCCGGGGGTCTCTCTCCCCCATTCCCGGGGGTCTCTCCCCCATTCCCGGGGGTCTCTCTCCCCCATTTTGGGGGTCTCTCTCCCCCATTCCCGGGGGTCTCTCCTGGGGGTCTCTCCCCCCCAGTTCGGGGGTGTCTCCCGGGGCTCTCTCTCCCCCCATTTTCGGGGTCTCTCCTCCCCCATTTCTGGGGGTCTCTCTCCCCCATTCCCAGGGGTCTCTATCCCCCATTCCCAGGGGTCTCTCTCCCCCATTCCCGGGGGTCTCTCTCCCCCATTTTGGGGGTCTCTCCCCATTTTCAGGGCTCTCTCTCCCCCATTCCCGGGGGTCTCTCTCCCCCAATTCGGGGGTCTCTCTCCCCAGTTTCTGGGGGTCTCTCTCCCCCATTCAGGGGTCTCTCTCCCCCAATTTGGGGGTCTCTCCCCAATTTTTGGGGGTCTCTCTCCCCATTTTCAGGGCTCTCTCTCCCCCCATTCCCAGGGGTCTCTCCCCAGTTTCTGGGGATCTCTCTCCCCCATTTTCGGGGGTCTCTCCCCCCCAGTTTGGGGATCTCTCCCCCCTTTTGGAGTCTCTCTCTCTCCCCCATTTTTGGGGGTCTCTCTCCCCCATTTTCAGGGGTCTCTCCCAGGGTCTCTCTCCCCCATTTCGGGGGTCTCTCTCTCCCCCATTTTTAGGGTCTTTCCCCCTCATTTTCGGGGTCTCTCTCCCCCATTTTTGGGGTCTCTCCCCCATTCCCGGGGGTCTCTCTCCCCCATTTTTGGGGTCTCTCCCCCATTCCCGGGGGTCTCTCTCCCCCATTTTGGGGGTCTCTCTCCCCCATTCCCGGGGGTCTCTCCCCGAATTCGGGGGTCTCTCTCCCCCGTTGCCCACCTGTTGTCCACGAAGGCGACGGCGTAGCCGAGCGCGGGGCCCGGCGGGATCCCGGCGTCCTCGAAGAATCGCAGCCACTCCCCGGTGGCTGGGGGGAAACGGGGGCAAAACGGGGAAAATGGGGAAAATGAGAGAAAATGAGAGAAAATTGGGGGAAACGGGGGGAAAACGGGGAAAATGGGGAAAATGAGAGAAAATGAGAGAAAATTGGGGGAAACGGGGGGAAAACGGGGAAAATGGGGAAAATGAGAGAAAATGAGAGAAAATTGGGGGAAACGGGGGGAAAACGGGAAAATGGGGAAAATGAGAGAAAATGAGAGAAAATTGGGGGAAACGGGGGGAAAACGGGGAAAATGGGGAAAATGAGAGAAAATTAGAGAAAATGGGGGGAAACGGGGGGAAAATGGGGGGAAAACGGGCGGAAAATGGGGGGGAAATGGGGAAAAAGGGGGGAAAGGGGGGAGAAAGGGGGGGAAAAGGGGGCGGAAAGTGGGGGGGAAATGGGGAAAAACAGGGGAAATGAGAGAAAAATGAGAGAAAATGAGGAAAAATGGGGGGAAAATGGGGGGAAAATGGGGAAAAATGGGGGGAAATGCGGAAAAATGGGGAAAATGAGAGAAAATGGGAGAAAATGGGGGGAAAATGGGGAAAAACGGGGGGAAAATGAGAGAAAAATGAGAGAGAAATGAGAGAAAAATGAGAGAAAATGAGGAAAAATGGGGGGAAAATGGGGAAAAACAGGGGGAAAACGGGGAAAATGGGGAAAATGAGAGAAAATGGGGGGAAATGGGACCAAAAAATGGGAAAAAACAGGGAAAAAAAGAGATAAAATGGGGGGAAATGGGGGGAAAATGGAAAAAAAAAGGAAAAAATGGGAAAAACCAGGAAAAAAGGATATAAAACGTGGGGAAATGGGGAAAAATGGGAAAAATGAAAAAAAAAAGACATAAAATGGGAGGGAAATGGGGGAAAAGCAGAAAAAGTGGGAAAAAAAGAGACAAAATGGGGGAAAATGGGGGAAAAATGGGAAAAATGGGAAAAAAAGAGATAAAATGGGGGGAAAAAGGGGAAGAATGGAGAAAAATGGGGGGAAACCAAAAAATGGAGGGAAAAAAGAGATTAAATGGGGGGGAAATGGGGAAAAATAGGGAAAAATAGAGAAAAAAACAGGGGAAAAGGGCAATAATGGGGAAAAAACCAGGAAACCCCAGGAAAAACGGGGAAAATGGGAGAAAATGGGAAAAAAATTAAAAATAAAAGAGATAAAATGGGAAAATAGGGGAAAAATGGGGGAAAATGAGAAAAAAAAGAAATAAAATGGGGGGAAATGGGAGGAAAAAGGGGAAAACAAACAAGAAGTTGGGAAAAAAATGTGAAAAAATGGTGGAAAATGGGAAAAAAAGAGATAAAATGGGGGGAAAAAGGGGAAGAATGGAGAAAAATGGGGGGAAACCAAAAAATGGAGGGAAAAAAGAGATTAAATGGGGGGGAAATGGGGAAAAATAGGGAAAAATAGAGAAAAAAACAGGGGAAAAGGGCAATAATGGGGAAAAAACCAGGAAACCCCAGGAAAAACGGGGAAAATGGGAGAAAATGGGAAAAAAATTAAAAATAAAAGAGATAAAATGGGAAAATAGGGGAAAAATGGGGGAAAATGAGAAAAAAAAGAAATAAAATGGGGGGAAATGGGAGGAAAAAGGGGAAAACAAACAAGAAGTTGGGAAAAAAATGTGAAAAAATGGTGGGAAAATGGGGAAAAATTGGGATAAATGAAGAAAAGATTGGTATTAATGAGGAAAATGGGGTGAAAATAGGAAAAAACAGGAATAAAACCTGGAAAAATTGGGGAATATGGTGAAAAAAAGTGGGAAATGGGGGGGAAATGGGGAAAAAACGGGAAAAAAGGGAAAAAAAAACAGGAAAAAATGGAGGAAAATTGGAATAAATGAAGAAAAATCAGTATTAATGGGGAAAAATGGGGGGAAATGGGAAAATTTGGGATAAATGGGGAAAAATGGGGGGAAATGGGGAAAATGAGGGGAAAAATGGGGAGAAATGGAGGAAAAATGGGAAACAAATGAGAAACAAAAGGAAAATGGGGAAAAATTGGGAAAAATAGGAAAAATTGGAGGGAAATAGCGAAAAAATGGGGGAAATGAGGAAAAATAGGGGGAAAATTAGATTTTGGGGAAAAAAAATGGGATTGAGGGAGGTGAGAAATGGGATTTGCAGAGGAAAAGATGGGAAATAGTGAAAAAAAAAACAAATTTTGGGGGAAAAAAGGGAATTTTAGGGGAAAAATGAGATTTGGGGTGAATAAATGGGATTGGAGGGGGTGGAAAAATGGGATTGGGGGTAAAAAATGAAATTTGGGGGAGAAAAAATGAAATTTGGGAGTGTAAAAATGAAATTTAGGGGAAAAAACATGAAATTTGGGGAGGGGAAATGAAATTTGAGAGGGGAAAATTTGGGATAAATGGGGAAAAATGGGGGGAAATGGGGAAAATGAGGGGAAAAATGGGGAGAAATGGAGGAAAAATGGGAAACAAATGAGAAACAAAAGGAAAATGGGGAAAAATTGGGAAAAATAGGAAAAATTGGAGGGAAATAGCGAAAAAATGGGGGAAATGAGGAAAAATAGGGGGAAAATTAGATTTTGGGGAAAAAAAATGGGATTGAGGGAGGTGAGAAATGGGATTTGCAGAGGAAAAGATGGGAAATAGTGAAAAAAAAAACAAATTTTGGGGGAAAAAAGGGAATTTTAGGGGAAAAATGAGATTTGGGGTGAATAAATGGGATTGGAGGGGGTGGAAAAATGGGATTGGGGGTAAAAAATGAAATTTGGGGGAGAAAAAATGAAATTTGGGAGTGTAAAAATGAAATTTAGGGGAAAAAACATGAAATTTGGGGAGGGGAAATGAAATTTGAGAGGGGAAAAATGAAATTTGAGAGGAAAAATGAAATTTGAGGGAGAAAAAATGAAATTTAGGGGAGAAAAATGAAATTTTGGGGTGGAAAATGAAATTTGGGGGAGAAAAAATGAAATTTAGGGGGGAAATGAAATTTGAGGGGGAAAATGAAATTTGGGGGAGAAAAAATGAAATTTGGGGGAAAAATGAAATTTGAGGGGGAAAAATGAAATTTAGGGAAAGAAAACGAAACTTGGGGAGAAAAAATGAAATTTAGGGAGAAAATGAAAGTTGGGGAGAAAAAAATGAAATTTAGGTGTGGAAAAATGAAATTTCGGGGAGAAAAAATGAAATTTGGGAGGGAAAAATGAAATTTTAGAGGGGAAAAAAGGGATTTGGGGTGAAAAGTTTGGATTTGGGAAACCGCCCCAAAATCTGCTGCAAAACTGTCCTAAAATCGCCCCAAAATCTGCTCCAGAACGGCCCCAAAACTGCCCTGAAACCTCCCCGAAAGCTGCTACAAAACTGTCCTAAAATCGCCCCAAAATCTGCTCCAGAACGGCCCCAAAACTGCCCTGAAACCTCCCCAAAATCTGCTGCAAAACTGTCCTAAAATCGCCCCAAAATCTACTCCGAAACTGCCCCAAGACTGCCACGAAACTGCCCTAAAACTGCTCCAAAACCGCCCTAAAATCTGCCTCAAAACTGTCCTAAAATCGCCCCAAAACTGCCACGAAACCGCCCCAAAACTGTCCTAAAATCGCCCCAAAATCTGCTCCAAAACTGCCATGAAACCACCCCAAAATCTGCTCCAAAATCGGTCCCAAAACTGCCCTAAATCCACTCCAAAACTGCCCCCAAACCGCCCCAAAACTGCCGCGAAACCTCCCCAAAATTGCCCCAAAACTGCCTCAAAACTGTCCAAAAACTGCCCCAAAATTGTCACAAAACTGCCCCAAATGTGTCCCAAAACTGCTCTGAAACCTGCCCTAAACCCAACCCAAACCCAGCCCTAAATGTGTCCCCAAATGGGTCCCGAATTTGTTCCTAAACCAGCCCTAAATATGGCCCTAAACTGCCCCTAAATTTGTCCCAAAGTGGCCCTAAAACGGCCCTAAATGTGTCCCCAAATGGGCCACAAATGTGTCCTTTAAGGGGTCCTGAATGTGCCCCTAAACCGGCCCTAAATGTGTCCCAAATTGGGTTCTAAATGTGTCCCCAAACTGACCCCAAATTTGTCCCCAAACAGCCCTAAAACGGCATTAAATGTGCCCCAAAACCAGCCCCAAATTCACCCCCAAACTGACCCTAAATTCACCCCCAAACTGACCCTAAATTCACCCCAAATGACCCCAAAACAGCCCCAAATTCACCCCCAAACTGACCCTAAATTCACCCCCAAATGACCCCAAAACCAGCCCCAAATTCACCCCCAAACTGACCCTAAATTCACCTCCAAATGACCCCAAAACAGCCCCAAATTTCCCCCAAACTGACCCTAAAGTGGCCCCACACCCGTCCCGGCTCTGCCCCGATTTTGGGGACCCCGCCCTCCCCCGGGGGGGCCCAGCCCCGATTTTGGGGTGGGGGAGGTCCCGTCCCGTCCCCTCCCAGTTTTGGGGAATTCTTTGGGGTCTGCTCTGGATTTTTGGGGTCCTGAACCCCGGGGTTTTTGGGGTTCCTGCCCTGCCCCGCACCCCAAAAACCCCAAACCCCCCAGGGGTAAATCCGGATTTTCCTGTTCCAGCCTCGTGCCGGGATGGGGCTGCACGGGGGGAGGTCCCGTCCCGTCCCGTCCCCTCCCAGTTTTGGGGAATTCTTTGGGGTCTGCTCTGGATTTTTGGGCTCCTGAACCCCGGGATTTTTGGGGTCCTGAACCCCGGGGTTTTTGGGCTCCTGAACCCCGGGGTTTTTGGGGTTCGTGCCCTGCCCCGCACCCCAAAAACCCCAAACCCCCCAGGGGTAAATCCGGATTTTCCTGTTCCAGCCTCGTGCCGGGATGGGGCTGCACGGAGCCTACGCGCAGGTAGGGCTGGGGCACCCCAAAAACCCGAGTTTGGGGGTCCTGGGGCACCCCAAAAACCTGAACTGAGGGATTTCCCTGTCCCAAATCCCAGAGTGGGCTGGGGCACCCCAAAAACCCGGATTTGGGGCACCCCAAAAACCTGAACTGGGGGGATTCCCTGTCCCAAACCCCAAACTGGGCTGGGGCACCCCAAAAACCCGGATTTGGGGCACCCCAAAACCTGAACTGGGGGGATTCCCTGTCCCAAACCCCAAAGTGGGCTGGGGCACCCCAAAAACCCGGATTTGGGGCACCCCAAAAACCTGAACTGGGGGGATTTCCTGTCCCAAACCCCAAACTGGGCTGGGGCACCCCAAAAACCCGGATTTGGGGCCCCCAAAAACCTGAACTGAGGGATTTCCCTGTCCCAAATCCCAGAGTGGGCTGGGGCACCCCAAAAACCCGGATTTGGGGGCACCCCAAAACCTGAACTGGGGGGATTCCCTGTCCTGGGACTCCTGGGGCACCCCAAAACCCAAACTGGGGGGATTCCCTGTCCCAAACCCCAAACTGGGCTGGGGGCACCCCAAAATCCCAAATTTGGGGGCACCCCAAAACCCAAATGGGGAGATTCCCTGTCCCAAACCCCAGAGTGGGCTGGGGCACCCCAAAAACCCAAATCTAGGGGTCCTGGGGCACCCCAAAAACCTGAACTGGGGGGATTCCCTGTCCCAAACCCCAGAGTGGGCTGGGGCACCCCAAAAACCCAAATCTAGGGGTCCTGGGGCACCCCAAAAACCTGAACTGGGGGGATTCCCTGTCCCAAACCCCAGAGTGGGCTGGGGCACCCCAAAAACCCAAATCTAGGGGTCCTGGGGCACCCCAAAAACCTGAACTGGGGGGATTCCCTGTCCCAAACCCCAGAGTGGGCTGGGGCACCCCAAAAACCCAAATCTAGGGGTCCTGGGGCACCCCAAAAACCTGAACTGGGGGGATTCCCTGTCCCAAACCCCAAACTGGGCTGGGGCACCCCAAAATCCCGGATTTGGGGGCACCCCAAAACCTGAACTGAGGGATTTCCCTGTCCCAAATCCCAGAGTGGGCGGGGGCACCCCAAAAACCCGAGTTTGGGGGCACCCCAAAACCTGAACTGGGGGGATTCCCTGTCCCAAACCCCAAACTGGGCTGGGGCACCCCAAAAACCCGGATTTGGGGCACCCCAAAACCTGAACTGAGGGATTTCCCTGTCCCAAACCCCAAACTGGGCTGGGGTACCCCAAAAAACCAAGTTTGGGGGCACCCCAAAACCTGAACTGGGGGGATTCCCTGTCCCAAACCCCAAACTGGGCTGGGGCACCCCAAAAACCCGGATTTGGGGCACCCCAAAACCTGAACTGAGGGATTTCCCTGTCCCAAACCCCAAACTGGGCTGGGGCACCCCAAAAACCCGGATTTGGGGGTCCTGGGATACCCCAAAATCCAAACTGGGGGGATTCTCTGTCCTAAATCCTAGAGTGGGCTGGGGGCACCCCAAAAATCCGGATTTGGGGCTCCCACCGCACCCCAAAACCCAAATGGGGTCAATTCTCTCCCCAAACCCCCCCCCAGACTGGGTGCGTTCCCTTCCCCAAACCCCAAATTTGGGACTCCTGGGACACCCCAAAACCCAAATGGGGTCAATTCTCTCCCCAAACCCCCATTTTGGGGGTCCCAAACCTCCTTGTTTGGGGTCACAGAGCCCCCAACTCCCCAAACCTCGGGGCTCCCCCCACCCCAAACTCCCACGGGACCCCCTGGGAATGGGGGTGGGGGGATCCTGGCAACTTTGGGGGATCCTGGGAATTTTGGGGGATCCTGGGAATTTCGGGGTGTGCTTCAACCCATCCCCCTCCCCAATTTGGGGTCTCCACCCCCCAAATTTGGGGTCGTTCCCCCCCCCCAGCTGGACCCCCTGGAGCCCCGAGCGACGCCGACCCCCAAGGTACCCCTCCCCCACCCTCTCCCTGCCCCTTTCCTGGGGTTGAACCCCAAAATTAACCCAAACCCCCCGATTTTGGCGTCCCCCCAGCGCCCCCACGGCGCCGCGCTCCTCGCCGTGCTCTCCACGCTCTTCCTCCTCACCCTCCTCCTCCTCCTCCACCTGCGCCCCCGCGGCGCCGCCGACGTCCCCTGCGGGGACACCTGCAGGTAAGGCCGGCTTTTGGGGCGAGGGGACCCCCCGGGACCCCCGCAAACCCCCAAATTCTCAGGATCGTGCTGGTGGAGAGCATCCCCGAGGGCATGGCGGCGGCCGCGGCCGGCACGGCCACGTCCGAGGCGTGGCTGGGGCTGCTGGCCGGGGCGCGGCGCAGCGTGGACATCGCCTCCTTCTACTGGACCCTGACCAACGCCGACACGGGCACGCGCGAGCCCAGCGCCGCGCAGGTGGGACACGCATCACTAAACTTCACTTTTTTTTCCCTTTTTTTCCCTTTTTTTTACCCTTTTTTGCCCTTTTTTTGCCCTTTTTTTGCCTATTTTTTGCCTATTTTTTGCTCTTTTAATAGCCATTTTTACCCTTTTTTTCTCCCATTTTTGCCCTTTTTTCGCCCATTTTTGCCCTTTTTTGCCCATTTTTTGCCCATTTTTTCACCCATTTTTGCTCCTTTTTGGACTGTTTTTTGCCTCGTTTTTTTACCCACGTTTGCCTGATTTTGCCCATTTTTACACACTTTTCCCCCTTTTTTGCCCAATTTTTACCCATTTTTTCCTGGTTTTTTCCCATTTTTTGCCTGTTTTTTTCCCATTTTTTGCCTAATTTTTACCCATTTTTTGCCTGATTTTTGTCCATTTTTTCCCTTTTTTTGGCTCATTTTTGCCCCTTTTTTTTGCTTGGTTTTGCCCATTTTTGCCCCATTTTTTGCCCATTTTCCTCAGTTTTTTCCACTTTTTCCTCTGTTTTTTTTGCCTATTTTTGCCCGTTTTTGCCCATTTTTGTCCCTTTTCCGTGTGTCCTGCTGGCCAGTGGACATCGCCTCCTTCTACTGGACCCTGACCAACGCCGACACGGGCACGCGCGAGCCCAGCGCCGCGCAGGTGGGACACGCCTCGCACACTTCCCTCCCAGTTTTTACCCTTTTTTCTCTTTTTTTTGCGCATTTAATGCCCATTTTTGCTCCTTTTTTTGCTTGGTTTTGCCCCATTTTTTGCTCATTTTTGCCCATTTTTGCCCCATTTTTGCCCCGTTTCCCCCATTTTTCCCCCCATTTTTCCCGCATTTCCTCCTCATTTTTCCCCATTTCCCCCATTTTTGCCCCATTTCCCTCTTTTTTCCTCATTCCCATTTCCCCATTTTTCCCTCAATTTTTCCCCATTTTTCCCCCATTTCTGCCCCACTTCCCCCTTTTTTCCTCATTTTCCCCCATTTCCCCATTTTCCCCCTCATTTCCCCCCATTTTCCCCCATTTCCCCTCATTTTCCCCCCATTTCTCCCCATTTCCATTCATTTTTCCCCATTTCCCCCCATTCCGCCCCCATTTCCCCCATTTCCCCCATTTTCCCCCCATTTCCCCCTTTCCCCCCCCGATGGGGTCGGTGTGGGACCCCATGGATGGTCCCAAACCCGATGGGGTCGGTGTGGGACCCCATGGATGGTCCCAAACCCGATGGGGTCGGTGTGGGACCCCATGGATGGTCCCAAACCCGATGGGGTCGGTGTGGGACCCCATGGATGGTCCCAAACCCGATGGGGTCAGTGTGGGACCCCATGGATGGTGCCAAACGAAATAGGTGGTCCCAAATCCAATGGGGTTGGCAGCAAACCAAATGGACGGTGCCAAACCAAACAGGATTGGTGCCGAATCCAATGGGGTTGGCACCAATCCCAACATGGATGATGCCAAACCCAATGAGCTTGACCCAAACCCAATTGGACGATGCCAAACCCAATTGGACTGTCCCAAACCCAATGAGCTTGACCCAAACCCAACTGGACGATGCCAAACCCAATGAGCTTGACCCAAACCCAACATGAATGGTGCCAAACCCAATGGGATTGGTGCCAGACCCAACATGAATGGTGTCAAACCCAATTGGATGACACCAAACCCAATGAGATTGACCCAAACCCAATTGGGTGGGATTGGCCCCAAACCCAATGGATGGTCCCAAACCCGATGGGATCAGTGTGGGACACAATGGATGGTCCCAAAACTGATGGGATTGGCCCCAAACCCAATGGATGGCCCCAAACCCGATGGGATCGGTGTGGAACCCAATGGAATTGGCCCCAAACCCAATGGGATTGGCCCCAAACCCAATGGGGTTGGTGTGGAACCCAAGGAATGGTGCCAAACCCAACGTGGATGGTGCCAAACCAAATGAGCTTGACCCAAACCCAATTGGACTGTCCCAAACCCAATGAGCTTGACCCAAAACCCAAAACGGACGATGCCAAACCCAATGAGCTTGACCCAAACCCAATTGGACGATGCCAAACCCAATTGGACTGTCCCAAACCCAATGAGCTTGACCCAAACCCAATTGGGCGATGCCAAAGCCAATGAGCTTGACCCAAACCCAATGAGCTTGACCCCAAACCCAACATGAATGGCGCCAAACCCAATGGGATTGGTGCCAGACCCAACGTGAATGGTGTCAAACCCAATTGGATGACACCAAACCCAATGAGCTTGACCCAAACCCAATGAGCTTGACCCAAACCCAATTGGACGGTGCCAAACCCACCGGCTGGCACTCAGCCCAAGGCCGTGGGCACCACCCAACCCCGGCACCGGGGCTGCCCCACGCCCTGCCCATCGGGGCTGCCCCACGCCCTGCCCGTGCCACGAGCCGCCGGCGCCGCTCGCCGCAGGTGAAGGAGCTCGGAGCCGCCATCTACAACTGCAGCTGCCTGGCCCAAGACCTGGGCAAGATCTTCGAGGCCTACTGGGCCCTGGGCGTCCCCGGCGCGTCCATCCCGGCGCCGTGGCCGGAGAGTTTCTCCACCTCCATCAACCTGCAGACGCCGCTGGAGGTGACGCTCAACGACACCGCCGCCGCCGTCTTCTTCTCGGTAGGGCTCACCGCCGGGGGTCTCGGGGGTCTCTGGGGATCTCTGGGGGTCTCCAGGGGTCTCTGGGGGTCTCCAGGGTCTCTGGGGGTCTCCAGGGTCTCTGGGGATCTCTGGGGGTCTCCAGGGGTCTCTGAGGGTCTCCAGGGTCCCTGGGGGTCTCCAGGGTCCTCTGAGTGTCTCCAGGGTCCTGGGGGTCTCCAGGGTCTCTGATCCCTGGGGTCCCTGGGGGTCCCCGGGGCTCTCCGGGGGTCTCAGGGTGTCCCTGGGGGTCCCTGGAGCTCTCTGGGGGTCTCAGGGTGTCCCTGGGGCTCCCTGGGGTCCCTGGGGGTCCCCGGGGCTCTCTGGGGGTCTCAGGGTTCCCTGGGGTCCCTGGGGGTCCCTGGGGCTCTCTGGGGGTCTCAGAGTGTCCCTGGGGGTCCCCGGGGGTCTCAGGGGGTCTCAAGGTGTCCCTGGGGGTCCCCGGGATTCTCTGGGGCTCTCTGGGGTCTCAGGGTGTCCCCGGGGCTCTCCGGGGCTCTCAGGCGTCCCCCCACGGGCGCCGACCCCCGTGTGCCGGCCCGGCAGAGCTCCCCGGCGCCGCTGTGCGCCGCGGGCCGCACGCCGGACCTGGAGGCGCTGCTGGCCGTCATCGACGGCGCCGAGGCCTTCGTGGACGTGGCGGTGATGAGCTACGTGCCGGGCACCGAGTTCTCGCGCCCGCGGCGCTTCTGGCCGGCCATCGACGAGCGGCTGCGGCGCGCCGCGGTGGAGCGCGGCCTGCGGCTGCGGCTGCTGGCCGGCTGCTGGCCCCACAGCCACCCGGCCATGTTCCCCTTCCTGCGCTCGCTGGCCGCGCTCGCCGACAACCGCACCGGCTACCGCGTGCAGGTGGTGCGTGCCGCGGTGACACGGGGCTGGTGGCATCGGGGGGCTGGCAGTGCCACCGGGGGCGGTGGTGGCATCAGGGGTGGTGGCACCGGGGGCGGTGGTGGCATCAGGGGGGGTGGCACCGGGGGTGGCAGTCCCTTTAAAGGGTGACAGTTCCCTCAGGGGAGGTGACAATCCCCTCAGGGGTGTGACAGTCCCCTCAGGAGTGTGACAGTGTCCTCAGGGGTGGGTGACAGTCCCCTCAGGGGTGTGACAATCCCCTCAGGGGTGTGACAATCTCCTCAGGGGTGTGACAATCTCCTCAGAGGGTGTGATAATCCCTTCAGGAGCGTGACAATGTCCTCAGGGGTGTGACAGTCCCCTCGGGGTGGTGACAATCACTTTGGGGTGGGTGACAATCCCCTTGGGGTGGGTGACAATCACTTTGGGGTGGGTGACAATCCCCTTGGGGTGGGTGACAGTCCCCTCGGGGTGGTGACAGTCCCTTCTGTCCCCGGGGTAGCGGCTGTTCCTGGTGCCGGCCAGCGCGGCGCAGAGCCGCATCCCCTTCGCCCGCGTCAGCCACCTTCCCTGGATCCCCAAAACCCTTTCCTGATTCCTCAATTCCATCCCTGGACCCCTAAACCCCTCCCTGGACCCTCAAACCCCTTCCTTGACCCCCAAACCCTTCCCTGGACCCCCAGTCCCATCCCTGGAACCCCAATCCCATCCCTGGACCCTCAAACCCCTTCCTTGACCCCCAATCCCATATGTGGAACTCCAATCCCATCCCTGGACCCCCAAACTCCTCCCTGGACCCCCAAACCCCTTCCTAGACCCCCCAATCCCTTCCCTGGACCCCCAAACCCCTCCCTGGTTCCCCAATCCCATCCCTGAACCCCCAATCCCATCCCTGGACCCTCAAACCCCTCCCTGGTTCCCCAAACCCCACCCTGGACCCCAAAACTCTTCCCTGGACCCCTAATCCCATCCCTCGACCCCCAAACCCACCCCTGGACCCCCCAGCCCCATCACACTCCGGGTTTTTTTTTTGGATTAACATTTATTCTGGCCAAAACAAGCGCGAGGGGCCGGGGTGGGGGGCAACAGCCTCGTGCCCCCCTTCCCTGGTTAACAGAAACACCCCAAAAATGGGCGAAAAAGCCTCAAAGCTCCCCCGAAAAAAAAGCCGGATTAGGAATTTGGGAGGGAGGGAGTTAGAGAGGGTCTGGGGGAGCTCCGTCACCGCTTCGGGGGGTCCCCAGAGCCCCCCCAGGCTGGGGGGGGGCTCATGGCTCGCCGCAGATTTGGGGGCTCAGCACCAGCTGCGGCAGCTGGAATTTGGGGGTCCCCTCGCCCCGGAGCCCCCCGGGATCGCAGCGGGAGGAGACCCCCCCGACCGCGGGGATTTGGGGGTCCCCGGGGCAGAGCTCCACGTCGGGGAACCGCATCCTCCCCACCTTGGGGGGCTCCGGCGAGGCCCCCCCGGGGGTGAAACCCACCCTGGGCACCCAGCGGCGGCGCCGGGGGTTCCCATCCCGGGGGGCTCCCCCTTCCTCAGGGCCGGGCTTGGAGCCGCCCCTCCTCATCCTCGCCGAGGATCCCGCGCCGCTCCCGGAGGAGCCGGCCCCGAATTTGGGGAGTTTCACCCCAAAGCGGCGCCCGGGCGGCTCCGAGGTGCCGTCCAGGCCGGGCGGAGCCAGCTCCAGCAGCGGCACCTTCAGCCCCGGCGGCTCCGCAGCCCGGCGGGGCTCGGCGCGCCCCGGGGCCGGTTCTGGCCCCGGCAGGGCGAACCCCACGGCGGGGATGGGGATCCGGGGCGGCCACGGCGGCGCCGAAGCCCCCCGAGGTTTCGGTCGGGAGCGGAGGGTCGCGGCGGGCTCCGGGGCCGTCCAGCCCAGGATCAGGCTCTCGGCGCTGCCCCCCCGTTTCGGGGGCGCCTTGGGGACCCCCCCGGGGCGGAGGTCGGGGCTGGAGCCCCCGAATTTCGGCAGCGCCGCCGCCGCGATGCCGAACCGCGGGGCGCGGAGCCGGGGGGACCCCGGGGCGCCGCCGAGCCCCAGGCGGGGACCGTCCTCGATGTCACCGAAGGGCGCCAGCGACAACTTGGGGACCTTCAGCTTGGCCCCCGCGTCTCCCACCGCGCCCAGATCCAGCTCCACGCTGGGAATGGCGATGCCGGGGGGCGACGCCGGCGGGGTCCCGCCGCCCTCCCGCAGCTTGGCCAGCGCCCACCCCAGGCGGGGCAGGCGGAATTTGGGGGGCTTGGGGGCGATTTCCACCGCCGGAGCCTCCAGCTCGCGGCTGAGCTTCCGCAGCCCCTCGGCAAAGCGGGACCCCGCGCCCGGGCTGCCGCCGGGGGGCTCCGGGCCGGCGCGGCCGAGCTCCGGGGCCAGCTCCACGGCGGCTTTGGGGACATCGATGGGGACGGAGGGGACGCGGAGCGCCGGGAACCCAACCCGAGCGCCCGGCGCCCCCTCCCCATCTCCCCCGGCGCCACCGGGGGTCGTGGCCGGGCCGCCCTTGGCCCACGGGGGTGCGCTCAGCCCCAGGGAGCCCCCGGGAGCCGCCAGCTCCACGGCCGGGACGCGGGGCCCCGCGGCGGGCACCCCAGTCCCCCCCAGTGTCCCCCAGTCTCCCCAGTGTCCCCTCCCAGTCACCCCAGTCCTTCCCAGTCCCCCCGGTGTCCTCACCCTGGCGCAGCCGCAGGGATTTGGGGGCCTCGGCCACGAAGACCCCGTGGCTGTCGCGGGCCAGGCGGAGCCCCCTCCCCAATTCAGAGCCCGGGCCCAGCTCCAGCAGCTCCTGGCAGGGGAGGGGGCACAGGGGGACATTTGGGGGGGGGGAAATCCCTCGGTGACCCCTCCCCAGCCCCGGATCCACCCCCTGCAGACCCCTCCTCACCTCCATGGCGGGGGGTCCCTCTTTTGGGGGGTCTCGGGGGGGAACGAGCAGAGGTCGGTGGTGATGGGTCCTGGGAAAGGGGCACAGAGACCCCCAAACCCTCATTGCAGCCCCCCGAACCCCATTGCAGACCCCAGATCCCACTACAGCCCCCCAAATCCCCTCAAACTCTGTCAGAGACCGCCAAACCCCACTACAGCCCACCAAATCCCCCCCAAAATCCACCCAAAACCCACTACAGCCCACCAAATCCCCCCCCAAAATTCCTCCAAACCCCATCAAATCCCCCCAAATCCCTCCAAACCCCCCACAACCCCCCAGATCCCTCCCACTGCATCCCCAAACCCCATCCCAGCTCCCCAAATCCCCCTCAAACCCAATCACGGCCCCCCAAATCCCATTA
>NW_024369852.1:20551-23606 GCF_014805655.1 Passer montanus
CATAACACCCCTGGGACCCCCCATAACACCCCTGGGACCCCTAAACCCTGCCCAGGACCCCCCAAACTTCCCCTGGGACCCCACAAACCTCACCTGGGACCTCCCAAACTTTCCCTGGGACCCTCCAAACCTCCCCATAACCTCCTAAACCACCTCTGGGACCCCCAGACCCCTCCATAACATCCCTGGGATCCCCCCAAACCACCCCTGGGATCCCCCAAACCACCCCTGGGATCCCCAAAACCACCCCTGGGACCCCATAAACAATCCTTGGGACCCCATAACACTCCAGAGGTCCCCGTAAACAACCCCATAACATTCCAGAGATCCCCATAAAACCCCCTGGGATGTCCTAAACCACCTCAGAGACCCCCTAAACCACCCTTGGGACCCCCTAATGCTCGAGGGATCCCCATAACATCCCTGGGACCCCCTGAACCACCCCCTTTTCCCACCATTTAAGGGTTTAGATTGAAGGAAGACCTTCTTTACGTACTATATTAGGGCTCTAAGTTGAGAGGGAAGCTTCTTATGCAGTTGATTTTAGGCTTAAATCGAGGGGAGAAAAGGGCGGGAATCGTGAGGGGAAAAAAGGGCGGGAACCGTGAGGGAAGAAAAGGGCGGGAATCGTGAGGGGAAAAAAGGGCGGGAAAACGTGAGGGGGGAAAAAAGGGCGGGAATTGTGAGGGGAGAAAAGGGCGGGAAAACGGGAGGGGAGAAAAGGGCGGGAATCATGAGGGGAAAAAAGGGCAGGAATCGTGAGGGGAGAAAAGGGCGGGAATCGTGAGGGGAGAAAAGGGCGGGAAAATGTGAGGGGAAAAGGGGAGGGCTGGGTCACCTGAGGGGTTTTGGAGGGTCACTAAGGGGCCTCAGGGGATGCTGAGGGATCCAGGGGTGCAGTGAGGGGTTTGGGGTGCTCTGAGGGGTTTGGAGTCTTCACGTCAAGGAGCTCGGGAGAACTCTGGGGGATGCTGCTCCAAGGTCTCCACAACCTGGATTCTCACAGTGAGCCGGCCTCAAATTCCGCCCCGAGGAGGGTGGGGAGGTGGGATTGCTCCTAAAATCACGCCTAAAATCCTTCCTCCGAAAAGAACGGCCTGTGCTGGGCTGAACTGTGGGGACCCCTCCTCTTAAAGGGCCAGAGGCTTCACCCCCAATGCTGGGGAGGATCTTGGGGGAGGGTTGGAAAGGTCCGTGCCTCAGTTTCGCCCTGCAGGTGACACGATAAGGGGTTCGTGCCTCAGTTTCCCCCTCTGGGTGACAAGGGGGGATTTCGTGCCTCAGTTCCCTCTGCAGGTGACACTGTGAGGGGCCCGTGCCTCAGTTTCCCCCTGTATGTGACATGGGGAGGGGTCCGTACCTCAGTTTCCCCCTGCAGGAGACATTGGGGGGGATTCCGTGCCTCAGTTTCGCCCTGCAGGTGACATTGGGGGGGATTCTGTGCCTCAGTTTCCCTCTGCAGGTGACATTGGGGAGGGGTCTGTGCCTCAGTTTCCCCCTCTGGGTGACATTGGGGGGGGTCCGTGCCTCAGTTTCCCCCTGTATGTGACATGGGGAGGGGTCCGTACCTCAGTTTCCCCCTGCAGGAGACATTGGGGGGGATTCCGTGCCTCAGTTTCGCCCTGCAGGTGACAAGGGGAGGGGTCCGTGCCTCAGTTTTCCCCCTTGGGTGACATTGGGGGGGTCCGTGCCTCAGTTTCCCCCTCTGGGTGACATGGGGAGGGGTCCGTGCCTCAGTTTCCCCCTCTGGGTGACATTGGGGGGGGTCCGTGCCTCAGTTTCCCCCTTTGGGTGACATGGGGAGGGGTCCGTGCCTCATGGGGGGAAACTGGGAGAAGTTGGGGGGGATACTGGGGGCAAACTGGGAGAAATTGGGGGGGATACTGGGAGGAAACTGGGAGGAAACTGGGAGAAATTGGGGGGAAATACTGGGAGGAAACTGGGAGAAGTTGGAGGGGATACTGGGAGAAATTGGGTGGGATACTGGGAGATACTGGGGGGGATACTGGGAGGGAAACTTGGAGAAATTGGGGGGATACTGGGAGAGGAAACTGGGAGAGGAAACTGGGAGAACTGGGAGGGAAACTGGGAGCACTGGGAGAGGAAGCTGGGAGATTGAGGGGGGATACTGGGAGATATTGGGAGGGGAAACTGGGAGATTATGGGTGAGAAACTGGGAGAACTGGGAGAGAAGGACTGGGAGTACTGGGAGGGGATACTGGGAGTACTGAGAGAGGAAACTGGGGGGATTTGGGGGAGCAGAACTGGGGATACTGGGGGAATTGGGAAGGGAAACTGGGAGATGCTGGGAGGAGAAACTGGGGGACTGGGAGAGGAAACTGGGATGAACTGGGAGAGGAAACTGGGGGAACTGGGAGGGGAAACTGGGAGAGGAAACTGGGAGATACTGGGATGAACTTGGAGGGGGACTGGGGATACTGGGATGAACTGGGGATACTGGGATGAACTGGGGAGTGAGACTGGGGATACTGGGATGAACTGGGGAGGGAGACTGGGGATAGTGGGATGAACTGGGATGAACTGGGGATACTGGGATGAACTGGGGAGTGAAACTGGGGATACTGGGGGATACTGGGATGAACTGGGAGGGGGACTGGGAGTACTGGGGAGACTGGAGATACTGGGATGAACTGGGGAGTGAAACTGGGGATACTGGGGAGACTGGGAAGTGAAACTGGGGATACTGGGATGAACCCAGGTGAGACCCCTCCCCACATTTGGGGGGACCCCCAAAACTCGGGGAGACCCCCAAAAATCGGGGAAGGGCCAGGGATGTTGGGGAGACCCCAAGTTTGGGGCGTTTTGGGGGGTTTTGGGAGGCTGAGGGGGCCTGCCACAGCCTGGAGCCCACCTCCAACGCCCAGGTGAGACCCCTCCCCACATTTGGGGAGACCCCCAAAATTCGAGGAAGGGTCTAGGAGATTGGGGGGACCCCAGGAGACCCCAAATCTGGGGGGTTTTGGGGGCCTGAGGGAGGGTTTAGGGGCAGGTAGAGGCAAATTTTTGGACGAAATTTTAGAATTTTCTCCCCCCC
>NW_024369853.1:0-792 GCF_014805655.1 Passer montanus
CCCAAAATTACATTAAAAACACCCAAAAATATGGTAAAAATACCCGCAAAAATACCCCAAAAACGCCCCAAAAACGCCCCAAAATTACATTAAAAACACCCAAAAAATCTCTTAAAAATGGCCCAAAAATATGGTAAAAATACCCAGAAAAAATACTCCAAAAACGCCCCAAAAACGCCCCAAAATTACATTAAAAACACCCTAAAAAATAGATAAAAAACGGCCCAAAAATACGGTAAAAATACCCAGAAAAAATACTCCAAAAACGCCCCAAAATTACATTAAAAACACCCTAAAAAATAGATAAAAAACGGCCCAAAAATACGGTAAAAATACCCAGAAAAAATACTCCAAAAACGCCCCAAAACCACCTGAAAAATACATTAAAAACACCCCAAAAACACCCTAAAAATCTCTTAAAAACGCCCCAAAAATATGGTAAAAATACCCGCACAAATACCCCAAAAACACCCTAAAAATACCCAAAAAATGTAGTAAAAACACCCTAAAAATATGGTAAAAATACCCCCAAAAATACATTAAAAACACCCCAAAAACACCCTAAAAATCTCTTAAAAACGCCCCAAAAATATGGTAAAAATACCCGCACAAATACCCCAAAAACACCCTAAAAATACCCAAAAAATGTAGTAAAAACACCCTAAAAATATGGTAAAAATACCCCCAAAAATACATTAAAAACACCCCAAAAACGTGGTTAAAATACCCCAAAAAACTCCCAAATTCCTCAAAAAAATTTTAAAAAATCCCAAAAAATTCTCTCAAAAATCC
>NW_024369854.1:0-791 GCF_014805655.1 Passer montanus
AAAAATATCTGTAAAATTATCCCAAAATCTGCCAAAATATCCCCAAAATTTCTCCCCAAAATCCCCCTAAAAATTACCAAATAATTCCCCCCAAAATATCCCCAAAATCTCCCCCAAAATATCCCCAAAATCTCCCCAAAAATCACCAGAAATTTACCAAAAAATGTCCAAAATTCTCCTAAAAATCCCATAAATGTTCCGAAAATATCCCCAAAATATTCCCAAAATATCCCCCAAAAATCCCCAAAATATCCTCAAAAATCCCAAAATCTCCCCAAAATATCCCCAGGTATTTTGGGGGGGGGATTTTGGGATCAGGTGAATTTTTAGGGGATTTTGGGGTGAATTTTGGGGTTTTTGGGGGGATTTTGGGGGTAAATTTGGGGTGGATTTTGGGGGATTTTATGGGGATTTCTGGGGGATTTTGGGATTTTTTTGGGAGGAATTTTTGGGGGTGAATTTGGGGCATTTTTAGGGTTTTTTGGGTGGAATTTTGGGGTTTTTGGGTGAATTTTGATTTTTTGGAAGTGAATTTTGGGGATTTCTGAGGTGAATTTGGGGTTTCTTGGGGGGATTTTGGGGTGGATTTTTTGGGGATTTTGGGCTCACCTGCGCCTCGTAGGTGAGCAGGGCGATGTGGGCGATGCTGTACAGCGTCATGTACACGGACAGACGGACGGAGCCGCCCGCGCTGATGCGGCCCCTGAGTGACCAGAGGGACCAGAGTGACCCCTGAGTGACCAGTGAGTGACCAATGACCCATGAGTGACCAGAGAGTGACCAGAGTGACC
>NW_024369855.1:0-791 GCF_014805655.1 Passer montanus
ACTTTTCTCCCATTTTTCACTCCATTTTCCCCCGATTTTCACCCCATTTTCCCCCAATTTCTCCCCATTTTTCCCTCGATTTTCGTCCTTTTTTTACTCCATTTTCACCCGATTTTCACCCAATTTTCAGGCATTTTTCACCAGATTTTCACCCATTTTTCACCCAATTTTTCACCTAATTTTTGCCCTTTTTTCACTCAATTTTTACTCAATTTTCACTCAATTTTCACCCAATATCCCCCCAATTTCCCCCATTTTCCCCCAATTTTTCCCCCAATTCCCCCCACTTTTCTCCCATTTTCCACCCAATTTTCAGGCATTTTTCACTCAATTTTCACCCATTTTTCACCCAAATTTCACCCAATTTTCCCCCAACTTTTCCCCCAATTTCCCCCATTTTCTCCCCATTTTCCCCCCACTGTTCTCCCATTTTCCACCCGATTTTTGCCTTTTTTCACTCGATTTTCACCCCATTTCCCCCCCCCATTTTCCCCCAAATTTTCCCCCAATTCTCCCCACTTTTCTCCCATTTTTACTCAATTTTCACCCAATTTCCACCCAAATTTCACCCGATTTTCACTCAATTTTCCTCCATTTTCTCCCCATTTTCCACCCAATTTTCACCCAATTTCCACCGGATTTTCACCCAGTTTTCACTGGATTTTCACCCCGTTTTCACTCAATTTCCCTCCCAATTTCCCCCCCGATTTTCCCCAAAATCCCCCGATTTTCCCCAATTTTGGTGCCCACCGTCGGGGGTGAGCAGGGGCAGCGCGTGGCTCCAGCGGTGG
>NW_024369856.1:0-791 GCF_014805655.1 Passer montanus
CCCAAAAAATCCCAAATCCCCCCAAAATCCCCTCCCTGCACCCCAAGCTCAAGGATGGAGCCCAACAGGTGAGTCCTGACCCCAAAAACCCCAAAAAACCCAAACTCTGATTCCTGACCCCAAAAAAACGAAAATTCACCCCAAAAACTCCAAAATCCACCCCAAAACAACCCCAAAACCACCCAAAATCCACCCCAAAAAAAACCCACAAAATTGGAGTTCTGACCCCAAAACCCCCAAATCCCAAAATTTACCTCAAAAACCCCAAAATCTGAGTCCTAACCCAAAAAAAAAAATTCACCCCAAAACAACCCCAAAAAACCCCAAAATCCACCCCTAAAAATGGAGTCCTGACCCCAAAAACCCCAAAAAATCCCAAATTCCCCCAAAATCCCTCCCTGCA
The DNA here is from genome assembly GCF_014805655.1 of Passer montanus. NCBI lineage: Eukaryota > Metazoa > Chordata > Aves > Passeriformes > Passeridae > Passer > Passer montanus. The sequence continues at coordinate 404 of NW_024369856.1, forward strand.
CCCCGAGCTCCAGGACAGGTGAGGCTGGGCTGGGGCTGGGGGAATTTGGGGTGAATTTTGGGGTAAATTTGGGGTAAATTGGGCTGAATTTTGGGGTGAATTTGGCTGAATTTTGGGGTGAATTTGGGGTAAATTGGGCTGAATTTTGGGGTAAATTGGGCTGAATTTTGGGGTAAATTGGGCTGAATTTTGGGGTAAATTGGGGTAAATTTGGGTGAATTTTGGGGTGAATTTTGGGTGACTTTGGGCTGAATTTTGGGTGAATTTTGGGTGAATTTGGGCTGTATTTTGGGTGAATTTGGGCTGAATTTTGGGGGAATTTGGGGTGACTTTGGGCTGAATTTTGGGGGAATTTCTGCATTTTGGGTGAATTTGGGGTGACTTTGGG
>NW_024369857.1:0-791 GCF_014805655.1 Passer montanus
AAAAAAAAAAGTTTTTCCAAGAGTCCTCTAGCTTTCATGTTTTTGCCAGTTTCTTGAAGTGAGTAAATCTTATATGGCAGAAGGAGCTGATTCACACATCATCCATAAATAAGAAAGTCTGCTCTGCTGACCTTGTGGCACAAGTAGTGCCAAACACCAAGATTAGGTCTGCCCTCCACATTTTCTGCTGTTTTCCAAAGGATGACTCTTAGGTGTTTGATACTTACTTGCAGTGTTCATTAGTAACCTTCAGGCTTTGGGGTTTTTTTGTGGTTGTCCTGTGTACTTGATTGAAGGTCAGATCTGAACGAGAGCCCTTATTGATTTCGAAAGTGCTAAGCAGAGATGTAAGTTTTTTGCCCTCTGTACTAATGTTTTTCCCATTGTGAGTTGATGGAAGTGTGTGTCCAGGCTGCAGTCCTGTGAGCAGGACTGAGGCAGAACAGAGCTGAGAGCAACATTGAGAATTTGGTGATTATTGAACAGAAGGTGGCCTGAGGTATATGGAAACTGCTGCCATGATAACATAAATGAGGGGAAAACCCAGACCTAAGTAGTTAATGAAATGGGGGAAAAGTAGCAATGGGAACAGAGATGAATTGGTAAGACTTTGTTTAAACACCTCCAAGAAACAAGCTGCTGGGTCTGGTGTCAGTGGGGTGTGCATTAAGTAGACTGAGTGGGAAGTTAATAACAGAGGAGAGTGGTGTTGCTGAGAAGGGCTGAGTGTGCTCTTTGTCTTACCATTCATTGGAAGGACCACAGGATTACTTTCTCTGGAGATGTTTTTT
>NW_024369858.1:0-791 GCF_014805655.1 Passer montanus
AAAAAAAAAAAATTCAATCTGTGAGGTATTTTTCTTTATTAGTGTTTCCAAATGTTTCTTCCCTGATTGTTAGGGAGTTTTATGAAGTTACATAAAGTGAGGTCAAAGCTGATTCTTGAGGAACCTCATTTCCTAACTTCCTTTCAGCCATAAGCCTTCCCTTTCAAAAAGCACACTCTATGTCTGACTTCAGTCAGCTTCTCATCCTCACAATTTCTCTGCTAATCCCCATCTCTTCCTGTTTTACTGTTAATACAGTTTGTTATCATAGGCTTTGCTAAAGTTAAGACAGATGGGATCAATCACGTCCTTTGTCTAGAGTGTAGGTTATCTTGTCAAAGAAATGTATGAGGTTAATCTGGTACAATCTACTTTTGTTAAGCTCATGCTGTATTTTATGCCATTTTCATTTGACCTCTGTGTCTTTAATTATCTTTTTCCTTAAAAGCTGTTCTCAAGCTTTACACCACTGAAGTGAAAATTCAAGGACTATGATTATCCACATGCCTTCTCTCCAGCTAAATACAGGCACTACATTTTCTTGTAATTTGTCTTACACTATCCTACTTCGTAGATTTATTACAAAGTATTGATAGATGAACAAGAAGTTTCACATTACAGTAGTGCACTTCTGGTTCAAACCGTTTATACATTTGTCTCAGCAGAAGCTGATGTCTATTGGGAATTCTTGCCTAAACAAAAACAACCCATGGAATTAAGGGCTGCATACACAGAAGTGTAGTGAACAGAGGACCCCAAGTAAGACAATTTTCATGGCAGTTTGGCTAAGA
>NW_024369859.1:0-791 GCF_014805655.1 Passer montanus
TTTTTTTCCTTTTTTTCCCTTTTTTTCCTGTTTTTTTTCCCCTTTTCCCGCAATTTTTCACCCTTTTCCCCCAATTTTTCCTCATTTTTAACCTATTTTCTCCCATTTTTTCTCATTTTTCCCCATTTTTCCCCATTTTTCCCCAGTTTTTCCTCATTTTCCCCTTTTCCCCCAATTTTTCACCCATTTTCCCCAATTTTTCCTCATTTTAAATCCATTTTCTCCCATTTTTCCCAATTTTTCCCCAGTTTTTCCTCATTTTCCCTTTTCCCCCCATTTTTCACCCATTTTCCCCAATTTTTCCTCATTTTAAACCCCTTTTCTCCCATTTTTCCTCATTTTCCCCCATTTTTCCCCAGTTTTTCCTCATTTTCCCCTTTTCCCCCCATTTTTCACCCATTTTCCCCAATTTTTCCTCATTTTAAACCCCTTTTCTCCCATTTTTCCTCATTTTCCCCCATTTTTCCCCAGTTTTTCCTCATTTTCCCAATTTTTCCTCATTTTTAACCCATTCTATCCCATTTCCCCGATTTTTTTCCAATTCCTCCCATTTACTCCCCAAATTTTCCCAATTTCCCCCTTTCCCCCGCATTTATTTCACATTTTTTTCCTATTTCCCCTTTTTTCTCCCCAACTTCTCTCTGTTTTTCCATTTTTCCCAGTTTCCCCCAAATTCCCCCGATTTCCCCCCAATTTTCCCCAATTTTCCCCCATTTCCCCAATTTTCCCTAATTTTCTCTTTTTTGTACCAATTTTTCCCAGTTTTTCCCCAATTTTTTCCCCAATTTCCC
>NW_024369860.1:0-813 GCF_014805655.1 Passer montanus
TTTTTTTTTTTGGCATGTTGTTTCAGCAAACAGATAGATGCTGAGATGATAAACTAGATATACTTTATCACTGCCTAACAAAGTAACAGCATTTCCTAAGTGGCACAACGCATAAGCTCAAGAAGATGCAGTGAAGAACGTACCTCTTAAAAATTGTGATCAACAGCTATTCTAAACAGGGTTGTGACCAGGCATATATCAATAGGCCTTTGATGTTTAAATGTTCAAAAGTTTTAAATGTCAGCACTATGGTTGTGTGTTTTCACCCATCTAAAACAAGGTAAACCAGAGTATAAATGTCACATCATTTAGTTAACATATTTTGGTAGGATTTGATGATGATGGTTTGAAAGTGCTATTTTTTAAAAATAATGTTGTGTTACTGCTGCAAATTAATACCTTAAATTCTGAGTAATAGGAAAAGCCATTCTCCAAAAACTGATCATTACTTTCCAGGTAATGCATGGAAAGGAGAATGACTTCTCCATAGCTGTACGTAATATAAGTACAAAATTTCAGTAATTAAAGAAATTAATTTACAGGCTGGCAATTCCCAGAAATGTCCTTGGTTGGAAGACACAATCTTCATAACCCTAAAAGTCCTAAGGAGAGATTCAGTCATCCCCTCTCATCCTGAAACCAGATACAGAAAGGGTGATGATGCAATGCCCAACATGTCCACATAACCCAGCCTTTCCTCTTTTAATAACATCTCCAGCATTTCAGGGCATGTCAAGGAGGCCCAGAAATAAATGCACTAACATGAGATGGATTGCTCCTGAGAAGAGTTGGCCTAGGATCATGACCAGCATG
>NW_024369861.1:0-790 GCF_014805655.1 Passer montanus
GGAGCTGGAAGTGCTGAGTGCATTTGAGAGACTTGTCCCAGAGCCACGTCCTCAATGCTGAGATGTGTTCCTGGGAGTGGACGGTTGATGTCAGGGCGGGTGATGAGGGCCCTTAGCAGATGGAGCCATAGCCCCTTCTGCCATAGCAGCCCAGGCCTGCCAGCCCATAGCCAAAGCCACCAAAGCCACCAGAGATGGGCTGTCCCTGGGTACTGAGCTCAGCGCCCACGGCAGCGGAGGAGGTGGATCCAACGGCGGTGCTCTGGGGGAAGGAGGTCATGATGGGTCCTGGCAGGGTGACCAGCACAGGAGAAGGCTGGATAACAACACGGGAATCCTGGCATTGCAGGGCACAGGGCTCATTGCAGCTGTTGGCCAGCGGGGTGGGTCCGCAGGGTCGGCAGATGTTGTTGCAGGCCATGGCTGTGGTGTAGGGGGTCCTGGAACAAAGGGGATGCGGTATGACATGAGTGTGCGGGTGCGAGGGGGAGTGAAGGAGGAGAGAGAGGGATTGTGGAGGTTGTTGTTGGGCTGTGGGGAGGTGTGAGGGCTGCTGAGGCTGGGGCTGAGCGTGCTGGAAGAGAGGATTCCGGGCTGCAAGGGCAGGAGGGTCAGGGGATTGAGACTCACCTGGTTCTTGGCAGGAGTAGGAGCAGAAGGAGTCAGGAGAAGTTTGTGAGGGAGAGAGGCTCAGGGCTGGCTTTTATGCTGGTTCTGGATGGGCGGGACAGGCTTGTCCCATGGCTTTGAGGCAATTTGAGGCAGCAGCTCTTGGCTGGCCCAGCCTGCT
>NW_024369862.1:0-820 GCF_014805655.1 Passer montanus
CTCCCCCTTCCCAGCTGGACAGGGGAGAAAAAATAATATGGAAAATGGTTTGTAGGTTTTGATAGAGCTGTTTACCAAAGTAAAAGTGAAAGTTTGTGCCTGCACAAATAGGAAAAAAAATCTCTGCTTCCATCAGCAACGAACATTCAGCCACTTCCCAGGAAGCAGAGTTTCAGAATGTGGAGTGTTTGTTCAGGAAAGCAAACACTGCAAATAACGAGTTCCCCCCCTCTCATTGTCCACTTGGCTTTTATATCTGAGATGACATCATAGGGTATGGAAAATCCCTTTGGCTAATTTGGGTCAGCTGGCCTGGTTTTGTCCCCAGCCCCTTGGTGGTGAGGAATGGTGAGGAAACAGAGCTGATGCTGTGTCAGCCCTGCTCAGCAGTAGCCAAAGCACTGGGGTGCTTCCCATGCAAAGCACAGCACTGTGAGGGCTGCTAAGGCAACGTGAACTCCATCCCAGCCAGACCCAATACAGGGAGGCACACAGCTTTTGGGTAGGACAATCTCATGTATTCCCATTGTGATGAGATGATGAAAGACTGAAATTGCCTTGGTAACAGTATTGGAAATACCAAATCTGGGTATGGATTTAGAAAATAAATATAGAAAAATTGAGATGAGTGAAAAAAATTTAGGTTTTGACACATTGTTTATTGAGAGGTAGCAAGGGTCAGAAACGGAAAGGATCAAGGCATATGGGCAAAGAACAAGCATGGGAAAACAGAGAGAATAGGGAGTAAAAATAGCTGGTGAACTGTAAGCAAGCATATTTTTGTGTTTGAACCCTGCCCCTGATCACTGCAATCTGTCCT
>NW_024369863.1:0-23209 GCF_014805655.1 Passer montanus
GCAGTTCCCCAGCCCAAACCCTGGGGACACTCCCTGACCTCCTCAGTGTCCCACCAGTCCCATCCCAATCCCAGTCCTGTGTTTGCCTTTCTGATGTTGCCGCAGTGCTCCTCAGGAACTCAAGCTACTCCCAATCTTCTGCAACCCCCTTGTGATTACAAACCTCCACTAAATCCCTAAAGCCATTCCCTCACCAGCCCCAGTGTCCTCCTTGGCCCTCTCCCAGACCCCACTTCCACTCCAAGTCTTGTGACCCTTTTGGTGTCACCCCAGGACTCCAACCTGTCGGGGTCAGCTGTTACTTGTCTCTGCCCCAGCACGGGAAAAGGTGGTTCTGAGCAGGCCACGCTTTGAAGAAAGAGTCTGGACTCTTGCTTTTTCGGTCTTCAGTTGAGTTTATTGTTCCTTATCTAAAGAGTTTTTCTGTCTGTCCAGCCAAGGTCTGATCAGCAAGACAGCCAAGGGCACTCTCTCCCGCCCACGGGGCGGTTGTCTCTTTTATAGTGAAAATTACGTATTAGATATTTACCTTCTATTTCCAATACTTTTCGCCCTTGTTGGCAAGTGCACCTTCACCATGAACCAATCCACACATGCCGACATCATCCTGAACATGGATGCCAAGGAGAAGAAAGAAGAAGGACAGGGCACACCCAAATCCCTCCATCTTGGGACTCCTGACCCCCATGTACAGGATTCTAAATCCCCCTGTACAAGGCTCAAAACCCCCCTGTACAGTGCTCCAAAATTTTTCCCTTCACCCTGTGATTGCTACTACTATACTACTTAAAATTTTGTGGCCTGTAATTCTTTATATAAGGTTGGCAATTTGCTCCATGAATTAAGATCTAATTTCCAGGTGTCTTTGGCTTCCTGCCAGGGTCTCTGAGCCCCTGCCAAGGCTTTGAGACATCCAGGGCATCCAGAGAGATGCCCTGGGTTCTGACACCAACCCAAATCCAGGGGTCACCCCCTGCTCTCACAATGTCCTCTGGTGCCTCCCATGGCTCCACTCCACAATCCCAGACCCATGTGCCTGTCTCAAATGACCCCATTTCCCACCAGGCTCTGATACTAAAATGTGAAGCCCTGATGGAACTGCAGGTATCAGAAAACAGGAATTCTTTATCAACTTGAACTCACAGCAGATCTCTCCTGGTCCTGCAGCTCAGGGGGGGATTTTGCCATGGGGTATTTTTCCACCACAATTATAAATATTCATTAGAAGAGGCTTCTTAGCTAATACAGATGCATCAGTTTCTCTGGAAAAAATTTGCATGGTTTTGCCTCTTTCTGGAAGTCCTTTTATGGTATTGGAGGGTCATCCACAGCGGTGTCTGGGTGTGGTTTTCATTGAGTGCCCTGATATGCCAGATGGCCTTTCCTGCAACTTCTTCTTTTAACAGACACTGCTCCTTCAGTGGTCCAGAATTTGCAAAAGACCCTCACTGGAATTCCCTTTATCTCCATGGATTCCATCCACGTTCATCCTGGGTATCCACACTACTACTGCCTTTCCTTGCTTTTGCCCATTCATTTTAAGCTCAATCCAGCATCTTTAAGGGATCTGAAACTTTCTATTCTCTCTCTTTTAGCTCAACCCCATGACCCCAATCCCACTCCGACAGTCCCATGTTTCCCCAGTTCCCTCCAGTCCATTTTCCCACTGCTCACTGAGTTTCTGCCTCAGCTCAGATACCATCTGCGGTCCCCTATCAGATGACATCCCTCTAGGTGCCTTGAGCCTTGGGGTGATCTCTTGGGGGAGAGCCTGGGTGACTTCCCTGGCCTTGTTAGTGTGGCAGAAGAAGTTCTGGACCCCAAAAAAGGGATCCACCAACACCAGGAGATACCTGAGCCCATGTTGGTGTGGTAGCTCAGAAAATCCATTTGGCAGCAATCCCCAGGAGTGTTTCCTTTTTCAGTGATGCCTGGAGGTGGTAGTTTTGAATCCAAAGGGATTTTTTAAAACACATCGGGCATTGTTCTGTAACAGACCTGACAGTTTTGTCCTACAGTCACTTAGTATTGAATACACGCTCTCTCTCCTGTGGAAATTTAAGCAGTTTTATAAAGGATAATAGGAGATAAAGACAGTAAAGCAAATATTATGGCCAGGTTTTTGTTGGCACTCAGCCAAGAGTGCGCCTTCATCTTCAGGGATACCCCTTAACTATCTTTTCTATTCCATCCCCTCTCAGACAGAGATTCCCATCCCCAATTCCTGCTGGAAATGAAATGTGTGTGAGATTTCTCCCTCGAGAAGGGAATGCTCCCCAAGGATCCACCTTGAGGTTGAGAGAAAGAGATGTTCCCATGAGTCTTAGTGTGGGGAGTGACATCAAGCCCTGCTTAAGAATGATATCTTTCCACCAGTATCTTTCCACTAGCTTTATCATAATTATTTAATGGAATTGTTTTGATAGAAGTATTTAATAGAATTGCTTTGCACAGTGGTCTTTGTGTGCACAGCAGTCACAGTGGCTGTGGTAGCCTTGGGGCTGAGGGGTTCCTGGTGATCATGGTGGCCACGGTTGCCACAGTGGCCACAGTGCCCTCGGTGGCCTTGGTGGCCTAGAGCTCAGAGATTTGTGGTGGCCACTGCCAGGGCTGTGGTGGCCAGGAGGGGTCCTCCAAGGTGGAAGGGATGGGTAGAAGGATCCCCTGGGGATGCTTCCACATGGGGGTGAGGGCGACCAAGTGGGGAGTGAAGGGGTCAGTTATGGCAATAATGGGGGGGTTGGGGTGACAGGTGAGCTGGGGGCCATGAGGTGACAGGGTGTCTAATGGCAGCATGGGGAGATACAGGGACCAGGGAGGTCAGGGGCGTCATGGTGAGCTTAGCGGTGACAGGAGTACCAAGGGGAGTCAGGGAATGCCAAGGGGGTAACAGGGGGTGCCATGGAAGGTCCTAGCTCACCCACGTCCAGCACACAGTGCCCATCCCAACAGCACTGCCTTTGGTGGGGAGTGACAGGGTCGATATGGGGGTTCCTGTCTCTGTCCCTCTTCCTGTTGTCCAGTGATAGGGGTGACCCTATCCGTGTTCCCTCCCAGAAGGGGATGGATCCCCATCTCTGTGCCCTGTCATGCGCGTTCCTGTCCCCATGCCCACAATGGGTGTCCCCAAATTTGGTGTCCCCAGCATCTGTTGTCCCTGTCCACAAACTCTCAGTGAGTGTCTCCACCCCCTGTGCCATGTCATGGGTGTCCCCTTTACACTGTTGGTGCCCCCAGCATTGGGTATCCCTGTCCCTGTTTCCAGCTGCGGATATCCATATCCCACCACACGCAGTGGATGCCCCTGTCCCTCATCCCCAGTGAGTGTCATTGTCCCCTGTGCCTTATCATGGCTGTCCCCAAGGCCACAGTGGGTGGGTGTCCCCATCACCCCAGGCTGTCCTCTGTGCTGTCAACTCACAGCCACGCGCAGCTGTATTCGCTGAAGGTCCCAGTGAAGCGGAGACTAATCCTTGTCTTCTTCTCATTCTGGGTGACTTTGGTGACCTTGAAGGTCTCAAAGGGTGGGATCAACACCTCACGGTTGCTAGGCTAGAAGGAAAAAGCCTGGATGTCCATACTGTGGCACATGTGAACCTCAATTATGGTGTCTGTTCCGTATTTCTGGGTGGTCTCTTTGCTCAGTGACGCCGACGTGAATTGACCAAACCGGACCCTCTGACCACGCCATGCCTGGAACTGGACATCACGCACACCCAGGAATACGTGGTGACACTGCCCATTCTGAGCGTGCCTCAGCATCACCAGGTCCTCAGTCAGCAGGAAATGCAGCGTTTTGAAGTGGAATTTGTTCTGGTATTCCTGGTGGGAACGCCCAGCCACACTCACGGCCACGTTGAACTCCTTGTATAGGTACATCATTGTGTAGGCCATGACAGCAACTGCCTGCCATGGGGACACCAGAGAGGACACAGGACAGCCCCGTTTGTGCCACTCAGCATGAGCATGAAACCAGCTCCAGGCAAAGTGAGGATTCAGCTGGTACTCGGAGTTGTGGAGGGCTGGCAAGGCCACATTCATGGCGTGGCTGCAGTCCCAGTACTGGTCATCGAAGGAGTCCCGGGCCATGTCCAGGGGCACCACCTTGAGGGCCATGGTGGCCACGGTCATTGCCAGCAGTGCCAGGGTGTAAGGCAGGAGGGCCATGGCAGGGAGGAGCCACCATGAGCAGTGTGGGACACTGGGGGAAAAAGAGTGGCACACTGAGGGGACAATTGGGGCACACTGGAGTACGTGGGAAGGGTTCCTCCCTGAGGGGCTGAGGAGGGGAACTGGTTTCAACTGGGGGTGGGGGCCAGCTTCAGCTAGAAGTCCCCTGGAGACATCCTGAGATGCTGATCCCAAATCCTGGGGTCATTCCTGGACTCTCCTCAGAACCGCAGGACAACAATTCCACTCCCATGGTCCCATGTCCTCAACCCTTAGTGTCCTCCTAGAACCCCAGAAAATTATATCAAATTCTGAGGTCATTCCCTGTCCCCCCAGCAATGCCCCCCGGACCCCAATCCCACTCCCACAATGCCCCCCCCGGATCCCACTTCTATGTCCTACCCAGTGTCATTCCTTGATCCACCAGCCCCACAACCCTACTCCCAGTCCTGTGTCCCTTCCCCCAGTAGTGTCACCCAGGCCCAAACCCTGGGAACAATCCCTGACCTCTCCAGTGTCCCCTCAGTGTTCCACCAGCCCCCCCGTCCCAATCCCAGTCCTGTGTTTACCCTTCCATTTTCTCCCCAGCGCTCCCCATGATCTCAAGCCTGCACCCAATCCTCTGCAACCCTCTTGCAACACCTCTGGGACTTCACCTAAATTTCTAAAGCCACTCCCTCACCTCCCCAGTGTCCCCCAGGTCCCTCTCCCAGACCCAAAACCCGCTCCATGTCCCATTACCCATTTCATGGCACTCCAGGATCCCAACCCAAATCCAGGGGTCACCACCTGCCCCACAACATCCCCCTGGAGTGCCCCATGGCCCCTCTGCGTAATCCGAGGCTCATGTCCCCCCCTCAACTGTCACCAGTGTTCCCCAGCTGGGGAGAATAAATTCCAGCTTTCTGCTACCTCAGTTCCATCAGGGAGTTGCCCGAAATTCCAAAACCGAAGTCCACCACAGCGAACTCCCTGATGTAATTGAGGTATCAGAAAGCTAGAATTCTTTATCAGCTCAGACGCACAGCAGACGTCTCCTGGTCTTGCATGTCAGGGGGCATTTTACCATGGGGTATTTGTCCATTGTAACTATAAGTATTTATTGAAAGGGGCTTCTTAGCTAATGCAGTTACATCACTTTCTCTGGAAAAAATTGCATGGTTCTGCCTTTTTCTGGAAGTCCTTTTATAGTACTGGAGAGTCATCCAAAGGGGTTTCTGGGTGTGGTTTTCACTGAGTGCCCCAATATACTAGATGACTTTTCTTGCAACTTCTGCTTTTTGCAAGCACTGCTCCTTCTGTGGTCCAGAATTTGCAAAAGACCCTCACTGGATCTCCCTTTATCTGTTTCTGCATGGATTCCATCCACGTTCATCCTGGCTAGCCACACTTCTACATCCTTTCCTTGCTTTTGCCCATTCATCTATAAGTTCTACTCAGCACCATTAAGGAATGTGTAACTGTCTGCTCTCTCTCTTATTGCTCACCCCCCAAGACCCCAATCCCACCGTCCCGTGTTCCCCCAGTTCCTCCCAGTCCCACTCCCCATGGCTCACTGAGTTGCTGACACACCTCAGATACGAAATGGAGTCCCCTATCGGATGACATCCCTTTAGGCACCTTCAGCCTGGGGATGGTCTGTTGGGGGATGGCTTCCCTCGCCTTGTTGCTGTGGCAGGGGAAGGTCTGGACCCCAAAAAAGGGATCCACCATCACCAGGAGACACCTGAGCCTATGTTGTCATGGTAGCTCAGAAAATGCATTTGCCAGTAATCTCTGGGAGTGTTTCCTCTTTCAGTGATGCCTGGAGGTGATGGTGTTGAATTCAAAGGGCTCTTTTGAAAACATATCGGACATTGCTCTGTAACAGACATGAAAAGTTTGTCCTATGGGACACTGAGGATCTGAGGCCACAGACTGATCCCCATTGCATCGATTCCCCAGAGCATTGCTGGTGCTTTTCTCCTTTACAAATTGCAGCATCAGTTGGGGAGGGCCTGACATGGTTATTGGGAGTTACCTCTCACTCACCCACCCACCCAGCCTCTTTATTGTGGGCTTTTAGATAAGCAGCCAATTTTCAATCTGCCCAACTCTATCCAGGCCTCACTTCTAGGGCTGAAATTCCTTTCTCAGGAATTATCACCAGGATGCTTTGTTGCAGAACCTCTCGTGCAGCTTTATTGCAAGTCTATTTCGCACAGGGATACATCAATCCCCAAGCTGGTGTGCCCAGGATTGTAGTATGGCCACTTCTTTGGGCAGCTAGCTGGAATCAAGGAGGGACAATAATTTCAATAGTTTTTGTTTATATCTAATTAGAGATCCCTGTTCTGTAACTGACTTCTTTCTTTCCATATGACTCCATATGGCATGAGCAATGCTCAAAGTGAATGTCAAGTGAGTTCCTACGTTTGCATGAGACTGTGGGAGTTGAATTGGGGGATCTGGGCTGTGAGCAATAAGAGAGAGAAAGAAAGTTTCAGATCCCTCAATAGTACAAAGATTATAGATGAATGGGAAAAAGCAAGAAAAGGAGTGAGAAGTCTGGAAGCCCAGGATGAACGTGGATGGAATCCATGCAGAAACAGATAAAGGGATCTCCAGTGAGGGTCTTTTGCAAATTCTGGACCATAGAAGGAGCAGTGCCTGTAAAAAGCAGAAGTTACAGGAAAGCAGGAAAGGTCATCTGGCATATTGGGGCACTCAGTGAAAACCACCCCCATGATGACCCTCCAGGACCATAAAAGGACTTCCAGAAAAAGGCAGAACCGTGCAAATTATTTCCAGAGAAAATGATCTATCTGTATTAGCTAAGAAGCCCCTTCTAATGAATATTTATAATTGTGGTGGATAAATACCCCATGGCAAAGTCCCCCCTGAATTGCAGAACCAGGAGAGATCTGCTGGGAGTCCAAGCTGATTAAGAATTCTGGTTCTTTGTTCCCTCCAGCTCCATCTGGGAGTTCACTCCGGCTGATTTCAGGTATCTGGCGCTGGGGGACCCTGGTGACACTTGTGGGAGGGACATGGGTCTGGGATTCTGGAGTGGGGCCATGGGGGACTCCAGGGGACATTGTGGGAGCAGGGAGTGACTCCTGGATTTCGGTGGGGGTCCTGGTGTGACATGAAATGGGTAATGGGACTAGGGCCGGGACTTGTAGCAAAAAGATGGACCTGGGGGACACTGGGGCCCGTGAGGGAGTGGCTTTAAGAATTTGGGTGAAGTTCCAGAGGGGCCTGGGATTGCAAGAGGATTGCAGAGGATTGGGAACAGGCTTGAGTTCCTGGGGAGCACTGGGGGGAAAATGGAAGGGTAAACACGGGACTGGCAGCAGTTCCCCTTCTCAGGCCCTCAGGGAGGAACTTTTCCAAGTGTTGCTTTGTGCCCCAATTGTCTCCTCAGTGTGCCCCTCTTTTTCCCCCAGTGTCCCACACTGCTCGTGGTGGCCCCTTCCCACCATGGCCCTCCTGGCTCACAGCCTGGCACTGCTGGCAATGACCGTGGCCATGTGGCCTTCCTGGCTCCACCCAAGGTCTCACCCCTGGACATGGCCCGGGACTCCTTCGATGACCAGTACCAGGGCTGTGTCCCTGCCATGAATGCAAAGTTGCCGGACCTCTACAGCTTCGAGCGCCAGATGAATCTTCTCTTTGCCAGGGGCTGGTATGAGGCTCAGACTGAGTGGCAGAGGCGGGGCTCTCCTGTGTCCCCTCTGGCGTCCCCATGGCATGCCGTGGCTCTCATGGCCTACACGTCGCAGGATGTGCACAAGGAGTTCAACAAGGCCGTGCAAGTGGCGGGGCACTCCCGCCAGGAATACATTAAGCACTTCCACTTCAAAACGCTGCATTTCCTGCTGACCCAGGCACTGGTGACGCTGAGGCATGCTCAGAATGCCCAGTGTTACAATGTGTTCCGGGGCGTGCGTAATATTCGTTTCCAGGCACGGCATGGCCAGAGGGTCCGGTTTGGTCAATTCGCATCGACGTCGCTGAGCGAACCAGTTGCTCTGCAATTTGGGACAGACACAATTTTCAAAGTGCACACATGCCATGGCGCAGATATCCGTCAGTTCTCCATGTTTCCAGGGGAGGAGGAGGTGCTGATCCCGCCATACGAGACCTTTGAGGTCACCGATGTCACCCGGGATGGGAAGATGACATGGATCAGTCTCCACTCCACTGGGACCAGCAGCAAGTACAACTGCGCGTTGCTGTGAGGTGACAGCACAGGGGACAGCCTGGGGCAATGGGGACACCCACTGTGGCTCTGGGGACACCCATGATATGGCACAGGGGACAATGAGACTCACTGGGCATGGGGGACAGGAACATCCCCTGTGTTTGTGGGGGGAAGGACAGCCAGTGCTGGTGACACCAAATTTGGGGACACCCATTGTGGGCACGAGGGCAAGAACATCCATGGCAGGGCACAGGGATGGGGATTCCCAATTCTGGGAAGGGACAGGAACAGCTGGTGAGTGACCATTGGAGCTGGCCATGTGGCCTGGGGGCAGGAGGTATCCAGAGTGCACCAGGAAGAGCAGGCCCAGAAAGTCAGGCTCTGTTTGCACCCCTTTGCCTTCAGCCCCCATTTTGGCCATTCCCAACCCCCCTCACTCTCCACATGGTCTCCCATTATACCCCTCTTTGTCCCACAGATGGGAGCGTCCCCAGGATCTTCTGACCTCTAGGCCACCAAGGTCACCAAGGTCTCTGTGGTCACTGTGGCAGCCGTGGCCACCATCATCACCAAGACTCCCTCAGCTCCAAGGCTACCACAGCCACTGCAACCACTGCGCCCGCCAAGGCCTTTGTGGAAACAATTCTGTTAAATATTTCAATCATAACAATTCCATTAAATAAATCTGACAAAGCCAGCAAAACCTGAGAATTCCTAAACAGCCCACCATGACCCCGCTGACCTACCGAGCACCTCTACCCACCATAACCTCCCACCCACGACATCCTGTCACCTGTCACCTCATGGCCCCCATCTCTCCTGCCACCCCTAGCCCCCATTTTGGCCATTTCCAACCCTCACACTCCCCACATGGTCTCCCATTATACCCCTCTTTGTCCCACAGATGGGAGCGTCCCCAGGATCTTCTGACCTCTAGGCCACCAAGGTCACCAAGGTCTCTGTGGTCACTGTGGCAGCCGTGGCCACCATCATCACCAAGACTCCCTCAGCTCCAAGGCTACCACAGCCACTGCAACCACTGTGCCCGCCAAGGCCTTTGTGGAAACAATTCTGTTAAATATTTAAATCATAAGAATTCCATTAAATAAATCTGACAAAGCCAGCAAAACCTGAGAATTCCTAAACAGGGCTCAATGTCACTCCCTACACCAACACTGGTGGGAGCATCTCTTTCTCTCAGCCTCAAGGAGGACCTTGGGGAGCATCCCCTTCATGAGGGAGGAACCTGACACACATTTCATTTCCAGCACGAGCAGGGGAGAGGAATCTTTGTCTGAGAGGGGACTGGATATTCGCAGGGTCAAGTGATTACAGCCAGGCCCAGCTCTGGTGGTTTACCCTCAGTTCTCAGGTCGGGGCAGTCCCCAGTGTCTGTCCAGGCTGGGAGGAACCTGCTGGAGCAGCTCTGGAAAAGCACCTGGGGGTCCTGGTGGGTGACCATTGGAGCTGGCCATGTGACCTGGGGGCAGGAGGTATCCCGAGTGTACCAGGAAGAGCAGACCCAGAAAGTCAGGCTCTGTTTGCACCCCTTTGCCTTCCCTGTGAGGCCCATCAGGAGTGCTGTGTCTAGCTCTGTCCAGTGCTGTATCCAGTTCTGCCCAGTGCCATGTCCATTTATGAGCTGCTCTGGACCCAAGCCTTTGCTCAGCGATGACGCTGCCTGAGCTGGCAGGTTGGGCCTGGGGCCCACTCTGGGTCCTTCCAGCCCGACCCATTCTGGGATTTGGGGATTCTGGAAGTTGTGGTTTGGGAATTGTCCACCGGAGGGCAGCAGTGAGCACAGGAAATCAGCGGCACTGCGCATGCGCCGCCCCCAGCTGCAGTTCTAGGAACCAACAGCAGGCGGCAGCACGAGCTGCTGGCACTGCTGAGCGTCCGCCCCATCCCGGCCCGGGGCTCTGCAATGGTTTGGGATGGAGCGACCTTAAAGCCCGTGCGGTGCCAGCCCTGCCATGGGCAGGGACATCTTCCCCCTTGAATTGCGGAAAAGGAAATCTACTCTACAACTTTTGCAAAAGTCGTAATGCCGCTATGTTTATACAGTTCTGGTCGCATGTGGGGATCGCTCCCATCAAAAAGACGTGTACCTCTGGGAACTCCAGATCCCTTTATCTTTCTTACTAATCCGTATGCATGGGATTTCACAACAGGTTCATAAATATTCATTTTACTGATTTCACGTTACACTTGCAGCTAGTTTTTTATCAGAAAATACAGAAAGAACTCCTGGGTCATTCTGTGCTGTTTCCTGCATCCTCTCCATCTGTTTCAGAGTTCAAGGAGCCCTTCCTTATCTCTGACCTTTAGCTGAAGCAGGTTCTTAGAGCATAGTTTTTTGCGAGAACAAGCAGTCAGACCAAACAGCTATGTTTGCACACTACAGTCTTAATTCAAAGATGTACATTTCACCTAAATCAAAATGGATTTCTGCTCTGGAAAATTTCCACTCTGCCTCACCTGGTTCAGGCTGCTCCAGGCCTGTCCCAACCTGGCCTTGGACCCTTCAAGGGATGAGGCAGCCACAGCTTTGTTGTGTGATGTGTAATATGATGACTGACTCTCACAATTAAGGGATTAATATTGTGTGAGTTTTAAGAGAAGTTTTGTTGATGTACACTCATGTTAGTTTCTTGTTTGGGCACTCTCTGTTCTCCTCACAGTCCTCTTTGCCTTCCCCTCTACTGTTGCCACAGGACAGGTTTGGATATCAAGGGGTCAAGGACATGTGGAGGGAGAGCGTGTACCTGTGCCCCTTGCATGGGGCAGTTGGGAATAGGAGAAGCCTGTTACTGGGGAGGCATGGCATGGCAACATCCCACCTCCAATCAGATTGCAAGAAGGTTTCCACCAATGCACAGCAAGGAAGAGTCAACTGGGACACTTTGGGAGGGGTCAGAGATTTATAAGGAAAGTTTTTGAGTATATATGACAGCTTATGAATGTGTATTTGGCTGATTCAACACCAGGGGTATTGGCAGCCAGAGCTGCCATTTTGTGGATGAGCCACTGTCCATTGGTGAAGACCTTCTTGCAGTCTGATTGGAGGTGTTGTCATGCACTCCTGCCCACCAACAGCTTCTCCCATTCCCATCTGCCCCATAAAGGGGCTGAGGTAAACGCCCTCCCTCCACATGACCCTGACACGCTGACAACCAGGACCATACGGGGGCAGCAATTCAGAGGGGGGAAGAGAAAAGTGGAAGAACAGAGGGCGTCAGAATAACAAACGGAAATAACATAACCATACATCAACAAAACTTCTCTTAACATACACAAATATTCATGCCTTAATTGTGAGAGCCAATCATCACATTTCCAATCTATAAGAAAACTGTGGCTGCCACATCCCTTGGAAGGGTTACGGACAGAACTGGACACAGCACTCCTGACATGTCTCCCTGGGCAGGACAGAGTGGCACGGTCACTCCCTGACCTCCTGGCCCTGTTCTTCCCAATGCTCCCTGGATCCCTCCTGGCCCCAGACCACATGGCCAGCTCCACTGGTCAACCACCAACACCCTCAGGTCCTTCTTCAGAGATGCTCCAGCTGGTCCCCGCCAGCCTGGACTGGGGATTGCCGACTGTCAATCCCCAGGGACAGGACCTACCCTTGCCCTCTTCAACCTCCCATTTTCCAGCCTTTAAGGTCCTCCTGAAGTGCAGGATGTGGCAGGATGCTTTGCCTGGAATGTGCCCAAGGGTCAATGCCCCATTTGTGGCCATTGGGGCTGCATTGAGAAGGATCTGGTGCTGATTTTGGTGCTGAATTTGACTAAAACTAGCCCAAATCACCAACCTCGAAGTGAAAATTGAGGGTGAAGCATCAGTGCTGAGCCTGTCAGTCCATCACCTGACCTGGGGAACATCCAGTCCCCTCTCAGACAGAGATTCCTCTCCCCTGTTCCTGCTTGGAATGAAATGTGTGTGAGGTTCCTGCCTCCGGATGGGGATGCTCCCCAGGAGAGGAGGTTGAGAGAAAGAGAAGTTCCCATGAGTGTTGATGTGGGGAGTGACCTCGAGCTCTGTTTAAGAATTTTGATGTTTTGTGGACTGTGACAGATTTATTTAATGGAATTGTTTTGATAGAATTATTTAATAAAATGGCTTTGCACAATGGTCTTGGTGGCCACACTGGCCAGAGTAGCTGTGGTGGCCTTGTGGCCAAGGGAGTCTTGATGATCATGGTGGCCATGGCTGCCACAGTGTCCACAATGACCTTGGTGACCTTGGTGGCTTGGTGTCTCAGAGGATCCTGGTGGCCACTGCCAGGACAACGGTGGCCTGGAGGCATCCTCTGAGTTGCAAAGGGGCCATGGGGATGCTTCCACCTGGGGGACAAAGAGGTGCATAATGGAAGACCATGGGGGGAGTGAAGTGGTCGGGGATGGCCATAATGGGGTGTTAGAGGTGACAGGAGAGATGAGAGCAATGATGTCACAGGTGGCAGGGGATCAAGGGGGCCACAGGGGGGTTAGGGGCCAGGGAGGTCCAGGCATCATGGTGGCCTTAGGGGTGACAGGGGTCAGGGGTTGCAATGAGGTTGACAGGGGGTGACAGGGAGTACCAGGGATGGTCCTGCCCACCCGCATTCAGCACACAGAGTCTGTCCCAACAGCACTGCCTTTGGTGTGGAGGGACAGGATCAGTTCAGGGGTTCCCTGTCTCTGTCCCTGTCCACTCCTGGCAGTAGTGTCCCTGTCCCTTTCCAGACATAGGGGCCTCCATCCTGGTGCTCTGTCATGGGCCTTACCATCCAATAGGTATCCCTAGATTTTGTGTCCCCAGCAAGGGATGTCCCTGTCCCCAAACACTCACTGAGTGTCCTGACACCCTGTGCCCTGTCATGGGTGTCCCCTGCCTACAGCTGGCATCCCCAGCAATGCATGACACTGTCCCCCCACCTCCAGTGAGTGTCCCCAACACTGGGTATCCCTGTACTTGTCTCCAGCCGTGGGCATCCTTGTCCCCCCACCCACAGTGGTGAAGGGACAACTAGGGCACACAGGGGTACATGGGAAAGTTCCTCTTTGAGGGGCTGAGGAGGGAACCTGGTGTCAGCCTGGAGCAGAGCTGAGGGGCAGTTCAGGCCAGAAGACCCATGAACACATCCTGGAATGCTGATCCCAAATCCTGTGGTCATTGCAGATCTCTACAATGTCACTCTGACTCCCAGGACAGCAGTCCCACTCCCATGGACCCATGTCTCCTACCACTGGTTCCCCCCCAGTGGCCCCAAGGCACTTGATCAAATTCCGGGGTCACGCCCTGTCCTCCCAGTATTAGCCCTGTGAATCCCGCCTCTGTTTCCCCTCCAGTGTCATCCCTGTGCCCACCAGCCCCACAATTCCACTCTCAGCCCCATGTCCCTTCCACTTTGTGTCACCACAGCTCCTCTGCAATTCCTCTGCCCAAACCCTGGGGACAATCCCTGACCACCCCAGGGTCCCCTCAGCACTCCACCAGTGCCGAATCCCAATTCCAGTCCTGTGTTTACCCTTCTGATATCGCCCCAGCGCTCCTCTGGACCTCAGTCCTGCTCCCACACCTCTTTAGACCATTTATGAACCCAGGCCCCTCAGGAACTTCACCCAAATTCATAAAGCCACTCCCTCACCCACCCCAGTGTGCCTCTCAGCCCTCTCCCATACCCCAGTCAAGCTGCCAGTCCCATGACTCCTTCAGTGTCAGCCCAGCACCACAACCCAAATCTGGGGATCATCCCCTGCCCCCAGTTTCCCACTGGAGCCCCCCATGGCCCTACTCCACAATCCCTCTCCCACGTCCCTCTCTCAAGTGTCCCCAGGGGTCCCCCCAGCCCACAATACCGAAATCAGCCAGCGAAAACTCCCTGATGGAATTGGAGGTATCCGAAATTCAGAATTCTTCGTCAGCTCAGAATCACAGCAGATCTCTCCTGGTCCTGCAGCTCAAGAGGCGACTTTGCCACAGGGTATTTATCCCCCTTAATTATAAATATTCATTACAATCAGCTTCTTATCTCATACAGAAACAGCACTTTCTCAAGAAATAATTTGCATGGATCCACCTCTTTCTGCAAGTTCCTTTATGGTATTAGAGGGCCATAAAAATGGGGTCTCTGAGGGCCATTTTCACTGAGTGCCCCAATATGCCAGATGACCTCACCTGAAACTTTTGCTTTGGACAAGCTCTGCTCCTTCTGTGTTACAGAAATCACCAGATAACCTCAGTGGAGTTCCCTTTACCTGTTTCTTCATGTGCTCCAGCCATGTTCATGCTGGGTATCCACCCATTTTCATCCTTTTCATGCTTTTGCTGGTCGGTCTTCTGGAGGGCCATAAAAATGGGGTCTCTGAGGGCCATTTTCACTGAGTGCCCCAACATGCCAGATGACCTCACCTGGAACTTTTGCTTTGGGCATGTGCTGCTCCTTCTCTGTTACAGAACTTGCCAAAAAACCCTCAGTGGAGTTCCCTTTACCTGTTTCTTCATGTGCTCCAGCCATGTTCATGCTGGGTATCCACCCATTTTCATCCTTTTCATGCTTTTGCTGGTCGGTCTTTAAGCTCTATCCAGTGCCTTCAGAGGAACTGGAACTTTCTATTTTATTTCTATCAACTCACACTCCAGAGGACCTGTGGGGTGCTTTCCCAAACAACTCAATCAGCCAGGATTGGCCCAGATGAATGTGGGCCATAGCAGTGATGGCTCTCCTGATCCAAGAGGCCAGGAAATCTAATTTGGGACAAAAGTTTATGTTATATACTCTGCTCACTGTAACTGCAAGAAGATGTGAAACAAGGGGAGGAGCTCGCAGTGTTACAAAGAGCTCTGGAACTGGCAGTGAGAAAGAGAGCAAACATAGGAACTCACTTGCCATCTGCTTTGAGCATTGCTCATGCCCATGGAGCCATATGCAATGAAAGAAGTCATTTAACAGCACAGGGCTCTCTCATTAAATGTAAACAACAAATATTGTTCCTCCTTGATTACATCCAGCTGCTGAAAGAAGTGGCCATACTAAAATACAGGTAAGAGCAGCTTGGGGATTGACAAATCCATGTGGGAAATAGATTTACAATAAAGCTGCACAAGAGGTTCCGCAACAAAGCATCCTGGTGTTAATTCCTGAGAAAGGAATTTCACCCCCAGAAGTGAGGCCTGGATAGAGTTGGGCAGATTGAAAATTGGCTGCTTATCTAAAAGCCTACAATAAAGAGGGTGGTTAATCCCAGTAGCCTCCACGTTCATCTTGCATATCCATAGTTTTGCATCCTTTTCTTGCTTTTGCCAGTCAGTCTTTACACTCTGCCGAGACCCTTCAGGGGAACTGAAACTTTCTTTTCTTTCTCCTCTTTTGCACCCACTCCTGCTCCCACTGTCCCACACGCCCCACGTTCCTCCCAGTCCCACTCCCCACAGCTCACTGTGTTGTTGCCACACCTCAGACACCAACTGGGGTCCCCTATCAGATGAAATCCCTGTAGGCACCTTCAGCCTGGGAATGATCTCTTGGAGGAGTGGGTCGGAAGTCACCTGGGGGCCTTCCCCGGCCTTGTTGGTGTGACAGGAGAAGTTCTGGAGCTCCCAAAAAGGAATCCACCAACAACAGGAGATACCTGAGCCCATGTTGGTGTGGTAGCTCAGAAAATCCATTTGCCTGTCACCATTTCCGCTGCTTTTAATGAAAAGATGGGACTATCGTTGGGCTAAGAAGGATTTAGTGCTCAGATAAATGTCATCTCAGAGGTCATGAGATTTTAGAGGAGCAGGCAGTCGGAAATAGCACAAAGTAGTCACAAGTTCTTTGTTGCAAGACACTATGTCACTTTCTAATCTGATGGACAGTTATTTTACTTTTCTAACCTATCACTTTTACTCACTTCCACTCCACTGCAGATGTTTTTACCCTTGGGCTTCTAACTCACGTACACATATATGCTTCTATTATAACTCTTAAACTCTTCACTTACTCTATGCAATCACATTATTGTACTATATACCCTTCACCATCTTACCCAACACAGTTTCTCACTGACTTAAGGCAGTTTCTTAATCACAAATATAGAAACATAAGTTTAGGATTTTTCTACTTAATGTCTGTTTACTTTATTCTTACATCAATTCAAGCTCCTTTCAAGGCTGCAGATCAAACCCTCCTGCATGTGTGGAAGTTTCTATCTTTCCATTTCCCACAGTCAGTAATCCCAGGAGAGTTTCCTCTTTCAGTGATGCCTGGAGGTGATGATTTTGAATCCAAAGGGTTCTTTTGAAAACATAACTGCCATTGCTGTATAACAGACCTGACAATTTTGTCCCATGGACACTGAGGATCTGAGGCCACAGACAGGTCCCCATTGCATGGATTCCCCAGAGCATAACTGGTGCTTTTCTCCTTTACAAATTGCAGCATCAATTGGGGAGGACCTGACCTGATTATTAGGAATTACCTCTCACCCACCCAGCCTCTTTATTGTGGGATTTTAGATAAGCAGCCAATTTTCAATCTGTCCAACTCTATCCAGGCCTCACTTCTGGTGGTGAAATTCCTTTCTCAGGAATTAACACCAGGATGCTTTGCTGTGGATCCTCTCATGCAGCTTTATTACCAGTCTATTTCCCAAACAGATTTTTCAATCCCCGAGCTGTTGTGCCCTGTATTTTAGTATGGCCACTTCTTTCATCAGCTGGATGTAATCAAGGAGGAACAATATTTGTTGTTTACATTTAATCAGAGATCCCCGTGCTGTTAAATGACTTCTTTCATTGCATATGGCTCCATGGGCATGAGCAATGCTCAAAGCAGATGGCAAGCGAGTTCCTATGTTTGCTCTCTTTCTCACTGCCAGTTCCAGAGCTCTTTGTAACACTGCGAGCTCCTCCCCTTGTTCCACGTCTTCTTGCAGTTACAGTGAGCAGAGTATGTACCATAAACTTTTGTTCCAAATTAGATTTCCTGGCCACTTGGATGAGGAGAACCATTGCTGCTACAGCCCACATTCATCTGGGCCAATCCTGGCTGATTGAGTTGTTTGGGAAAGCACCCCACAGGTCTTCTGGAGTGTGAGTTGATAGAAATAAAATAGAAAGTTCCAGTTCCCCTGAAGGCACTGGATAGAGCTTAAAGACTAACTGTCAAACGCATGAAAAGTATGTAAAAATGTGCATATGCAGGATGAACATAGCTGAAGCCCGTGGAGAAACAGGTAAAGAGAACTTCAGTGAGCGCTTTTTGGCAAGTTCTGTAACACAGAAGGAGCAGCACATGCCCAAAGCAAAAGTTTCAGGTGAGGTCATCTGGCATATTGGGGCACTCAGTGAAAATGGCCCTCAGAGACCCCATTTTTATGGCCCTCTAATACCATAAAGGAACTTGCAGAAAGAGGTGGATCCATGCAAATTATTTCTTGAGAAAGTGCTGTTTCTGTATGAGATAAGAAGCTGATTGTAATGAATATTTATAATTAAGGGGGATAAATACCCTGTGGCAAAGTCCCCCCTTGAGCTGCAGGACCAGGAGAGATCTGCTGTGATTCTGAGCTGACGAAGAATTCCGAATTTGTGATACCTCCAATTCCATCAGGGAGTTCACGCCAGCTGATTTCGGTATTGTGGGCTGGGGGGACCCCTGGGGACACTTGAGAGAGGGACGTGGGAGAGGGATTGTGGAGTAGGGCCATGGGGGGCTCCAGTGGGACATGGTGAGCACAGGGGATGACCCCCAGCTTCGGGTTGGTGTCCCGGGCTGACACTGAAGGAGTCATGGGACTGGGAGCCAGTCCTGTGTGTGGGAGAGGGCTGAGAGGCACACTGGGGTGGGTGAGGGAGTGGCTTTATGAATTTGGGTGAGGTTCCTGAAGGGCCTGGGATCATAAATGGTCTAAAGATGTGTGGGAGCAGGACTGAGGTCCAGAGGAGCGCTGGGGCGATATCAGAAGGGTAAACACAGGACTGGGATTGGGATTCGGCACTGGTGGAGTACTGAGGGGATACTGGAGAGTCCTGGGATTGTCCCCAGGGTTTGGGCAGGAGAATTGCAGAGGGGCAGTGGTGACACTATGGAGGAAGAGACATGGGACTGGGAGTGGAATTGTGGGGCTGGTGGGCACCAGGATGACACTGGAGGGGGCACAGAGGTGGGATCTGGGGCGTCACTGCTAGAGGGAGAGGGAGATACCCCATAATTTGGATCAAGTTCCTGGGACTCAGTAAGGGGACACCAGTGGTAGCAGACATAGTACCACGGGTGTGGGATTGCTGTCCTGGGAGGCTGAGGGGTACTGGGGAGTCCAGGAATAACATCGGGATTTGGGATCAGCATTCCAGGATGTGTTCATGCGTCTTCTGGCCTGAGCTGCCCCTCAGCTCTGCTCAAGACAGACACCACGTCCCCTCCTCAGCCCCTCAGGGAGGAACCCTTCCCACGTACCCCTGTGTGTCTTAAGTGTCCCCTGTTTCCCCCTTTTTTCCTCAGTGTCCCACCCAACTCCTGGTGGTCCCTGTCTGCCATGGCCCTCCTGGCTCACACCCTGGCACTGCTGGCAATGACCGTGGCCACCACGGCCATCAAGGTGGTGCCCCTGGACATGGCCCAGGACTCCTTTGATGACCAGTATCAGGGTTGTGGCCCTGCCATGACCACAACATTGCCATCCCTCTACAACTTTGAGTTCCAGAAGAATCCTCTCTTTGCCCAGACCTGGGTGAAGGCCAAGACTGAGTGGCACACGCGGGGCTCCCCCGTGTCCCCTCTGTCATCCCCAGCCCAGGCCGTTGCTGTCATGGCCTACACAATGAAGTATCTGTACAAGGAGTTCAATGCAGCTGTGCACGTGGCGGGGCGCTCCCGCCAGGAATACCGGAACAACTTCCACTTCAAAATGCTGCATTTCCTGCTGACCCAGGCACTGGTGTCACTGAGGCATGCTCAGAAGGGGCAGTGTCACCGTGTGTTCCGGGGCGTGCGTGACATTCATTTCAAGGCACGGCAAGGCCAGAGGGTCCGGTTTGGTCAATTTACATCGACATCGCTGAGTAAAGAGATTGCTCTGCAGTTTGGGACAGGCACCATATTCGAGGTTCACACGTGCCATGGCATGGCCATCCAGCAGTTCTCCATGTATCCAGAGGAAAAAGAGGTGCTGATCCCGCCATACGAGACCTTTGAGGTCACCCAAATCATCTGGGATGGGAAGAGGACACTGATCTGGCTCCGCTCCACCGGGACCTTCAGCAAACATAACTGCGCGTTGCTGTGAGGTGACCACAGGGGACAGCCAGGGGGGATGCAGACAACCACTGTGGCCTTGGGGTCACCCATTATAAGGCTCTCAGGACCATGACTCTCACTGCACATGGGGGACAGTGACAGGGGCAACCACTGTGTGTGGGCAGACAAGGATACCCACAGCTGGGGACAAAGACAGGGATACCCAGAGCTGGGGACACCCACTGACAGTGTGGAGACTGGGACACCCAGTGCTGGAGACAACCACCGTTGTCAGACAACACACATGACAGGACACAGGAATCCCTGCCACCTGTGGGGATGCTCACTGAGAGTTTGGAGACAGGGACACCCCATACTGGGGACAACAAGTCTGGGGACACCCACTGTCGGCATAGGGAAAGGAACACCCATGACAGGGCACAGGGAAGGGGACCCCCATATCTGGGGGGGACCGGAACAGGGACATCCCTTCAGGTAAGGCCAGGGACAGGGACAGATACAGAGACAGAAACAGGGACATCCCAGTATTGAGCCTGTCCCTCCCCACCAAAGGCAGTTCTGTGGGGTTGGGCCTTCTGTGCTAGATGTGGGTGGACCAGGACCCTCCATGGCACTTCCTGAAACCCTGTCACCTCCTGCCACCTGCTATGGCACTCCCTGACTACCCCTAACCCCTGTCACCTCTAAGCCCACCTTGATACCTCTTACACCCCTGGACCCCATACCCCTCCCTGACACCCTGTCACCAGTCACCTCATAGCCTCCATCTCTCCTGTCACGCCTAACCCCCCCTTATGGCTGTCCCTGACTCCCACTCCATCCATGGTCCCCCTGACCCCCTCTTTGTCCCCCAGGTGAAAGCATCCCCATGGCCTCCTTCCACGTCAGAGGACTCCTCCTGGACACTGCATGTCTGGAAGTGGCCACTGGGATGCTCCAACTCACAAGGCCACCAGGGCCACAGGCTCACTGTGGTTACTGTGGTCACTGTGGCAACCAAGGCAACCATGGATGCCAAGGTCACTGCCAGTCCTGTGGCCACCATGATCAGCAAGACCGCCAAAACCACCAGGGAAATAAGACTCCAAAAGCTACTAAGGCCAGCACTGCCACCATGACCACCTTGGCAGTTATTGCCACCATGAGGTCTCTGGGGCCACCACTGTCACTATTGCAACTGCGACCACCACAGCCACTCTGACCCCATGGTCACAATAACCACCAAGGCCACTGTGACCACCTTGATCATCAGGACTGCAGGAGCCACAGGACTACCACAGCCACTGGGACCGCTGTGCCCACCAAGGCAATTGTGCAAAACAATTCCATTAAATAATTCTATCCAAACAATTGTATTGAGTAAATTTGTCACAGCCATCCAAAGGTGACATTTCCTAAGCAGGGCTCAATGTCACTTCCCAGAACAACACTCGTGGGAGCATGTCTTTCTCTCAGCCTTGTGGAGGATCCTTGGGGAACAATCCTTTCCTGAGTCAGGAACCTCACAGGCATTTCATTCCAAGCAGGAACAGGGGAGAGGAATCTCTGTCTGAGAGGGGACTGAACATTCCCAGGGTCAGATGATGCACAGCCATGCCCAACTCTGGTGTTTCATCCTCAGTTGTCAATTTGGGTTGGGTGTTTGGGCTGGTTTTAGGCCAATTCAGCACCAAAACCAGCATGAGACCAGGCTGCACTCAGTGCAGCCCCAGTGGCCACAAATGGGGCATTGACCCTTGGTCATATTCCAGGCAGAGCATCCTGCCTCATCCTGCACCTCAGAGGGAACTCAAAGCCTGGATATATGCTGTGATTCTGTGATTCTGTGAAACTGGGAGGTTCAAGAGAGGGAGGGCAGGTCCTGCCTCTGGAGAGGGACAGTCCCCAGTGCCCATCCAGGCGGAGGGAGATCTGCTGGAGCAGCTCTAGAGAAGGACCTGGCATGCTGGTGGGTGACCATTGGAGCAGGCCATGTGGCATGTAACCAGGAGAGATCCAGGGGTTTTTGGGAAGAGCAGGGCCAGGAGGTCAAAAATGTTCCTGTCCCTGCCCTTCCCAGGGAGGCACATTGTGAGTGCCGTGTCCAGCTCTATCCGGTGCCATGTCCAGCTCTGCCAAGTGCTGTGTCCAGTTCTGGGCTGGTCTAGACCCAATCCTTTGCTCAGCGATGACGCTGCCTGAGCTGGGAGGTTGGGCCAGGTGCTCACTATGCATCCTTCCAGCCTGACCCATTCTGGGATTTGGGGATTCTGGCAGTTGTGGTTTGGGAATTGTCCACAGGAGGGCAGCAGCAAGAGCAGGGTGGAAAATCAGCAGCATAGTGCATGTGCTGCCTCCAGCTGCAGTTCTAGGAACCATCAGCAGGCGGCAGCACGAGCTGCTGGCGCTGCTGAGCGCCCGCCCCATCCTGGCCCGGGGGGCTCTGCAATGGTTTGGGATGGAGCGACCTTAAATCCTGTCCAGTGCCAGCCCTGCCATGGGAAGGGACCTCTTCCCCTGGGCCAGACTGCTCCAGGGCCCATCCAGCCTTCCTTTGGACCCTTCCCAGGATGGGGCAGCCAGAACTTTGGTATAGAAGGGTAATAGGATGATTGACTCTTCCAATCAAGGGATGAATATTGTGTGTATGTTAGCAGAAGTTTTGTTGATGTATGGTATGTTATTGTGGTTGTTTGGATACCCACTGCTCTCCCCACAGTCTCCTTTCCCCCTCTCTGTACTGTTGCCACTGGATGGCCCTGGTTTCCAGGGTTGTCACAGATATGTGGAGGGAGGGCGTGTACCTGTGCCCCTGGCACTGGGCTGTTGGGAATGGGAGAAGCTGTTGCTGGGGAGGCGTGGCATGGCAACACCTAACCTCCAATCAGACTGCGGGAAGGTCTTCACCAATGGACAGCAAGGGAGAGTCAACTGGCAGGCTTTGGGAGGACTCAGGGATATTGAACATTTTTTTTAACATGTATGACTACTTATAAATATATATTTGGCTGATGCAACACCAGGGGTATAAAAGGCAGAGCTGCCATTTTGTGGATGAGACTGGCTGCAGCTAAGAATGCCATTTAGGATTCAAGAGGAACAACATTTTTGCTATCTACCTTTTGAGCAGAAAAATTCACCTTGTAAGAGGTTTACTTGCACAAAGGAGACAGAAGAGTCCCGTTTTTTTTTAAAGAAAAAAGCAACAGGCCATGGGCAATTTCCCATGGGGTCTCTCAAATTGCTGGATGATGCAGCCTCCTTTTTATCCCAATTTCCCAACCATATCTCCCACTCCCCTTCCCCATTGGCTGAGGTATTCGGAAGGTGCACACTTCCCAATCCAGCTTCTACATGTCCCCCTTGCTACACACCTCACCCTTCTATAACACAGACACATGACCATTAAAATGAGCTTTAACTTCACCCTGAGTGGGAAAATCAATATTCCTAAGTGTCTTAAGTCTTTGTTCTTCTTCTTGAAGTTCAGGAATTTCGCGGGACCTTGTCTGAGCAGTGGTCCGTGTCAAAGAAGAACATTTTCTGAAACTGATAGTTTGTCCAGTCACTTCCTTATCTACAAGTCCCAGGCCGTATGTACCACCAGATTCACAAAATCTGTAAAGAAACATGCCTCTTATTTC
>NW_024369864.1:0-790 GCF_014805655.1 Passer montanus
TTTTTTTTGGATTTTCCTGGGAATTTTTTGGATTTTTTGGCACTTTTGGGATTTTCCCCGGGATTTTCGGGCCCCGAAATTGGGAATTTTGGGGATTTGTGCCCCCAAAATTGGGAATTTTGGGGATTTTGGCCCAAAAGTGAATTTTTGGATACATGTCCGTGGGACTCATCTTGGCCACGAAGGAGCGGAGCGAGAAAAGCATCCCAAACATCAGCTTGAATTCCTGGGATTTGGGGAAAAAAACCAAAATTTGGGGATTTTGGGGAATTTTTTGGGATTTTTTAAAAAAAATTTTTGAATTTTTTTTTATTTTTTGGGGATTTTTTGGGATTTTTGGAGCTCCAAAGTCCCAAATCCCAGCACAGATTTTCCCAAAATTCCACAAAATTCCCAAATTTTCAAAAAAAAAAAAATCACCAAATCCCAAAAAATTAAAATTCCACACAAAAAACCCCAAAATTCACCAAAATAAAACAAAAATTGCACCGAAAAAATTCAGAAATTCCCCCCAAAAATCCCACCAAAACATGTTTAAAATCCCCCAAAATGCCACAAAAAATCCCAAAAAATCCCAAAAACCCAAATCCCTGAAAATCCCCCCAAATTTCCAAAAAATTCACCAAAAATTAAAAAAAATCCACAAAATATCCCCAAAAATCCCTCAAAATTCCCTAAAAAATTTAAAACACTAAAAAATAAAAAAACCCCACAAAATATCCCTAAAAAATCCAAAAATTTCAAAACAATTCCCTCAAAAATTAAAAAAAATCCCCAAAATTCAAAATAA
>NW_024369865.1:0-790 GCF_014805655.1 Passer montanus
AATAGCCCAAATTCACCCCAAAAATCACCGCAAAAACCCCAAAACTCACCCCAAACTCACCCCCAAACCCCAAAAACATCAAATATCCCGAATTCACCCCAAAATAGCCCAAAACAGCCCAAATTCACCCCAAAATTACCCCTAAACCCCAAAAACAT
The DNA here is from genome assembly GCF_014805655.1 of Passer montanus. Lineage (NCBI taxonomy): Eukaryota > Metazoa > Chordata > Aves > Passeriformes > Passeridae > Passer > Passer montanus. Next base: position 159 of record NW_024369865.1, read on the forward strand.
CAAATACCCCGAATTCACCCCAAAATTCACCCCAAAAACCCCAAAACTCACCCCAGATTCACCCCAAATTCACCCCAAAAAACTCAAATATCCCGAATTCACCCCAAAATAGCCCAAATTCACCCCAAAATTCACCCCAAAAACCCCAAAATTCACCTCAAAAAGCCAAAAATTCACCCCAAAATTCACCCCAAATATCCCAAAATTCACCTCAAAATGCAGCCCCAAAACCCCAAATACCTCAAATATCCCCAAATTCACCCCAAAATTCACCCCAAAAACCTCAAAACTCACCCCAAACTCACCCCAAATTCACCCAAAACCCCAAAAACATCAAATACCCCGAATTCACCCCAAAACATCCCCAAAAACCCAAAATTCACCCCAAAAAGCCCAAAATTCACCCCAAAATTCACCCAAAAACCCAAATACCTCAAATATCCCGAATTCACCCCAAAATAACACAAATATCCCCAAATTCACCCCAAAATTCACCCCAAAACCCCCAAAATTCACCCCAAAATAGCCCAAAACCCCAAATACTGCAAAATATCCCAAAATTCACCCCAAAACAGCCCAAATTCACCCCAAAACACCCAAAAGTCACCCCAAAATTCACCCTAAAACCCCTA
>NW_024369866.1:0-789 GCF_014805655.1 Passer montanus
GACACGTGGGGACACACACGGGGTGGCCCGAGGGTGGCACCTGGGAGTTGGGGCAGCGGGAACTGAGGGGAAACTGAGGCACAGTTGGGGGGGGGACACCGGGACAGCCCCCCCGGGGACAGCGGGACGGGCAGGGGACATGGGGGGGATGAGAATGGGGCTCGGGGGACACGTGGGGACACACACGGGGTGGCCCCGAGGGTGGCACCTGGGAGGTGGGGCAGTGGGAACTGAGGGGAAACTGAGGCACGGCGGGGGCTGGCGCTCGGGGGACACGTGGGGACACACACGGGGTGGCCCCGAGGGTGGCACCTGGGAGGTGGGGCAGTGGGAACTGAGGGGAAACTGAGGCACGGCGGGGGCTGGCGCTCGGGGGACACGTGGGGACACACACGGGGTGGCACCGGGGTGGCACCGCGGCTCACCTGGGAGTTGGGGCGGCTGTTGGGGACATCGTCGGGGTGTCCCCGCTCGGGGCTCCAGGTGCCCGTCCTCTGGAACATCTCCTGGGCGCGCTGCGTCACCCAGGACTGGCTCTCCTTCATGTCCCCGTCCCGCGCGGCCCTGGGGACAGCGGCGCTGGTGACACCGCGGGGGACACGGCGGGGACAGCGGGGACGCGCGGGTGGCACTTACGGCTCCGCCGCGGGCGCCGCGTCCGGGCCCGGGGGTCCCTCCTGGGTGGGGGACGGCGGCTCCATGCGCTGGAACATCAGCGGGGTGCGGTTCTGCGGGGACGGGGACACGGACATGGGGTATGGGGACACGGGGACATGGGGACAGGACAGG
>NW_024369867.1:0-789 GCF_014805655.1 Passer montanus
GATGTCAGAATTTAGGACTCACAATTTGGGGTGATTGTGAAAATAGAGTTCAAATTTTGGGGGTTAGGTGGGTTGGGGGGGAGCTCAGTCTTGGGATCAAACTTTTTTGGGGGGATCACACAATTTGGGGAGGGGGTGGTCGGATTTTGGGGAGTCTCAACGCTGGGGGATCAGGTTTGAGGGTCCCATAATGGGGGTCTCATTTTTGGGGTGGGATGTCAAATTTCAGGGCTCACAATTGCGGGGAGGTCATGAGAATGGGGTTCAGATTTTTGGGGGTTATGTGAGGTTGGGGGGCTCAGTATTGGGATCAAACTTTTTTGGGTGGGGGTTCACACGATTTTGTGGTGGGGGTGGTCAGATTTTGGGGAGTCTCAACGCTGGGGGATCAGGTTTGAGGGTCCCATAATGGGGGTCTCATTTTTGGGGTGGGATGTCAAATTTCAGGGCTCACAATTGCGGGGAGGTCATGAGAATGGGGTTCAGATTTTTGGGGGTTATGTGAGGTTGGGGGGCTCAGTATTGGGATCATGTTTTTTTGGGGAGGGTCACACAATTTGGGGGGCAATTTGGGAGGCTTCATGATTTGGGGAGGGGGGTCTTACATTCCCAAAATACACACAAATACACACCCAAGCAGGACCCCCCAAATTCCCACAAAATCCAGTGCAAGGACTTACTGTGGCCATGGCAGCATGAAGGAAATGAAGCATCCCAGGGCTCTTTTTTGGTCATTTTCCTCACTATTTTCCCTTTTTTTACTCACTTTTCCCTTCAAGTTTCCCACCA
>NW_024369868.1:0-789 GCF_014805655.1 Passer montanus
CAGATCCAGGTGAGCCGGGGGGCTGGGGGGGCTGGGGGGGATTCTTTCTGCTTTAATGGCTTTTTGGGGGGATCTGACGGGATCCATTTGGGTTTTGGGGGGATCTGACCAGATCCAATCAGGGTTTTTCGGGATCTGATGGGATCTGGTGGGGGGGTTTTGTGTTTCGATTGCTTTTTTGTGATCTGGTTGTGTTTATTTGATGATTTAATAGCTTTTGTTGGGATCTGCTGGGCTTTTTTGTGATCTGATGGGGTTTTTTTGGGATCTGACTGGATCCAATCGGGTTTTGGGGGATCTGACTGGATGCAATGGCGTTTTTTGGGGGGATCTGATGGGATCTGGTAGGCGGTTTTGTTGATCTGATGGGGGTTTTTTTTGTGATCTGATTTTTTTTGGGTGATTTAATAGCTTTTGCTGGGATCTGGTGGGGTTTTTTTGGGTAATCTAATAGGTTTTGATGGGATCTGCTGGGTTTTTTTGTGTTCTGATGGCTTTTTTAGTGATCTGATGGGGTTTTTTTGGTAATTTAATTGGTTTTGTTGGGATCTGCTGGGATTTTTTGCGTTCTGATGGCTTTTTTTTGCGATCTGATGCTTTTTTTTTAGCGATTTAATAATTTTTGTTGGGATCTGATGGGATCCCCTCTGTTTTTTTTAATTTATTGGGGTTTTTTTAAAAATTTATTGGATTTTTTTAATAATCTGACACTACCTACTGAGTTTTCCCAGCCTTTTCACATCTTTTGCCGCCATCTGCCCGCAGCCTTTAAAATTAACTTTTCCCACC
>NW_024369869.1:0-789 GCF_014805655.1 Passer montanus
TTTGTGGGGGTTGGGGACACTCTGGGGGGGCTGGGGACACTTTGGAGCCTCCAGGTGACATTTCGAGACCCTGGGTGACATTTGGGGACTTGGGGACACCTTGGGGACATCGGGATGACCTTTGGGGACCCCGGGTGATGTCTGGGGGGTTGGGGACACTTTGGGGCCCCCAGGTGACATTTGGGGACCCCTGGTGACACTTTAGGGACCCTGGGGGGGTTGGGGACACCTTGGGGACCTTGGGGACACTCTGGGATGGCTGGGGACACTTTGGGGACCCTGGGTGACATTTGGGGGGTTGGGGACACTTTGGGGGGGTTGGGGACACTTTGGAGACACCTTGGGGACCCTGGGTGACACCTGGGGGCGTTTTGGGGGATTTTGGGACAATTTGGGGACCCTGGGTGACCTTTGGGGGGTTGGGGACACCTTGGAGACCTTGGGGACACTCTGGTGACACCCTGGGTGATATTTCGAGACCCTGGGTGGCATTTGGGGGCTTGGGGACACCTTGGGGACATCGGGATGACCTTTGGGGACCCCGGGTGATGTCTGGGGGGTTGGGGACACTTTGGGGCCCCCAGGTGACATTTGGGGACCCCTGGTGACACTTTAGGGACCCTGGGGGGGTTGGGGACACCTTGGGGACCTTGGGGACACTCTGGGATGGCTGGGGACACTTTGGGGACCCTGGGTGACATTTGGGGGGTTGGGGACACTTTGGGGGGGTTGGGGACACTTTGGAGACACCTTGGGGACCCTGGGTGACACCTGGGGGCGTTTTGGGGG
>NW_024369870.1:0-789 GCF_014805655.1 Passer montanus
TTCCAGGATTTTTAGGGAAAAATGGAGGAAAAAAGTGAATTTTTAGGGAAAAATGGAGAAATATTTGGATTTTTTTAAGGAAAAATGGAGGAAATTTGGGATTTTTAGAGAAAAAATTTGGATTTTTAGGATAAATTCAGAAAAATATTTGGATTTTTTTGGAGAATGGAGAAAATTCCTGGATTTTCATGGAGAAATCAAGAAAATATTTGGATTTTTAGGGAGAAATTGAGGAAATTTAAGGAAAAAAGGAGAAAATTCCAGGATTTTAATGGAAAAATGGAGAAAATATTTGGATTTTAGGGAAAAATGGAGGAAATTTGAGGAATTTCTGGAATTTCTGGAGCTCTTTTCCAGAGTTTTGAAATTTAGGGAATTTTTTATTCCTCAGGTTTCTGTCTCTGAAGGAATTCACTCCAAAAATGCAAAAAATTGGGAAAATTTCAGGATAAATTCAGGATAAATCCACCAAAAAATCAGGAAAAATCCAGGAAAAAAATCCATAAAAATCTGGAAAAAAAATCCGGGATAAATCCATGAAAAATTTGGAAGAAATTAATGAAAAATCTGTGAAAATTTTGGGCTAAATCCATGAAAAATTCAGGAAAAGTCTGGGAAAAATTAATGAAAAATCTGTGAAAATTTTGGGCTAAATCCATGAAAAATTCAGGAAAAATCCATGAGAAATCCAGGAAAAATTAATGGAAAATTTGGGATAAATCCAGGATAAATCCATCAAAAATCATGGAAAAATCTGGATAAATCCATGAAAAATTCAGGAAAAATCCA
>NW_024369871.1:0-788 GCF_014805655.1 Passer montanus
TTTGGGGGAATTTTGGGGGATTTTTTTGGGGAGGTTTTGGAGGTTTTTGGGGAAATTTTGGGGTCAGTGAGGGTCCGAATTTGGGGGATTTGGGGGGATTTTGGGAGGATTTGGGAAAATTTGGGGGTTTTGGGAATTTTTGGGGGGGATTTGGGGTTTTTGGGGAGAATTTGGGGAATTTGAGGGGGGATTTGGGATTTTTATCAGGGAATTCCCCCAAATTTTGAGGCAATTTGCCCAAAATTTGGGATTTTTGTGACAAAATTCACCCCAAAATTTGGGATTTTTGTGGGAAAATTCCCCCAAATTTTGGGATTTTGATGGGAAAATTTTGGGATTTTTTGCCCCAAATTTTTGGAGTCTTCAGGTGGAAAAATTTCTCCCAAAATTGGGATTTCTGGGACAAAATTCCCCCCAAAATTGGGATTTTTATGGGAAAATTCCCCCAAATTTTGAGGCAATTTCTTCCAAATTTTGGGATTTTATGGGGAAAATTTTGGGATTTTTTAGGGAAAATTTTGGGATTTTTTTCCCCAAATTTTTGGGTTCTCCAGGTGGAAAAAATCCCCTAAAATGGGGATTTTTATGGCAAAAATTGGGATTTTGATGGGAAAAATTTGGGATTTTGGTGGGAAAACTCCCCAAATTTGGGGATTTTTGTGGCAAAACTCTCCCAAATTTTGAGGCATTTTCTTCCAAATTTTGGGATTTTTGTGACAAAATTCCTCCCAATTGTTGGAGTCTCCAGGTGGCAAAATTTCCCTAAAATTGGGATTTTGATGGGAAAA
>NW_024369872.1:0-788 GCF_014805655.1 Passer montanus
TTGGTTTTTCTCTCACCGCGGCCGCCCGGTGCAGCCTCTGCCGGGATTTGGGGCTCTGCTCCCCAAAATCCCCAAAAAATCCCCAAAAATTCCCCCAACAAATTCCCCAAAATCCAAAATAACTCCCGAAAATTCCAAAAAAATCCCCCCAAAATTAAAAGTAATCCCAAAAAATCCCCCTAAAAATCTTCAAAAGTCCCCAAAAATCTCCCAAAAAATTCCCCCGAAAATCCCAAAAATTTCCAAAAAAATCCCAAAAAAATCCCCAAAACTCCTTCACAAAATTCCCCAAAAATCCCCCAAAACTTGAAATATTTCTCCCAAAAATCACCCAAAAAACCCCAAAATCCCCCACAAAAATTCAAATTATTCCACCCAAACCCCCCAAAATTCTGCAGAAAATTCCCAAATAGTCCCAAAAATTCCCCAAAAATTCACAAAAATTCCCAAAAAGTCCTAAAATAAATCCCCCAAATCCCCCCAAAATTCAAAAAAAAATCCCCCCAAAATCCCCCCCAAAATCCCCCAAAATTCCCCCCCCCAAAATCCTCCCCAAAATCCCCCAAAATTCCCAAAAATTCCCCAAAATTTTCCCAAAATTCCAAAAAATTCCCCCAACATCCCCCCCAAAAAATCCCCCCAAAATCCCAAAACTATCCCCAAAAATCCCTAAAAATTTTTAAATATCCCTCCCAACCCCCCCAAAACTCCCAAAATTCCCCCCAAAAATACCCAATTTCCCCCAAATCCCCACATTTGTCCCAAATTCTCCCGAATTTCCCCCAAAT
>NW_024369873.1:0-788 GCF_014805655.1 Passer montanus
ATTTTCTTCCTGATTTGTTTTTAGGGGTTGTTTCTTTTTTAATAAATTTTTAATAAAATAAGTATCGTTATCTAATTATGGTAGTGAAGTCCTAGCCTTTATCTTGGAAATAAAAGAACTACTAAGCACCACTGATATACTTTTCACTGGGTTTATAATAAGAAAAAGAAATGCACAAAACCATAAATGCAACAACCCTGCATCAAGCTTCTTGGATCTCAATATACAACATCCATTTGAGCCAGAACTGTGTCTTTTTGTTGTAATTTTGAATCCCTTTTACAATATTGGAATGTCCAATATTATGAGCCTTATAAGCCTAATGAGCCTTATGAGAAATCTATGTCAGAATTAAACCCTGTCACTCTTGTAAAAAATTGGAGGGTTTTACAAAACAAAGCAGAAGTATGTTGTAGGTGATGGTGATGTTCATTAAGTTTTAATAACACTTTAATAGACTCAACAACTCTCAGAAATCTATGAATGCATTTTCTTGTTCTTACTTCCTTTACTCCTCCCTTCTCCACATCTCTGAGGATTCTGAAGCAGGAATTACAACCATTAGTGTCACAGGTGAGCACAAGCAAACAAACTGCGCTGCTGATTCTGGTAGCTGCCCATAAATTACCTACAGATGTTCTAAAAGTAAGGTGTAAAATTGGGTTCACCAGAACCTGAATGTAGGAATGCCTCAATTACACAAAGAAACTATGAAAACAACTCAATGTCCTTTGAAAAGAAAGCCAAAGATTTTCCCTGGAGTTTTTGCAGATAATACTTTTTTTTTT
>NW_024369874.1:0-47568 GCF_014805655.1 Passer montanus
GGGAATTGGGAATGGAATGTGGGAATGGCAGCAGGCAGGACAGGCTGGACTGGCGGCTGCTCGCCATGAAACAGTACGGAAAAAAAGCGGGAATTGGGAATAAATCCTGGATTTAACCTGGGAATGAATCTGGGGATAAATCTGGGAATAAATCCAGGAGTAAATCCAGGAGTAAATGTGGGAATTGGGAATGGAATGTGGGAATGGCGGCAAGCAGGACAGGCTGGACTCGCGGCTGCTGCCATGAAACAGTACGGAAAAAAAACGGGAATAAAGTCTGGGAATTTGGGATAGATCTGGGAATAAATCCAAGAATAAAACCCAGGGAATCTGGGAACTGAATCTGGCAATTGGGAATGGAAGCTGGGAATGACCCCGGGAATCTGGGAATGGAATGTGGGAATGGCACCCAGGAATTGGGAAAGAAATCTGGGAATAACGGCCAGGAATCTGGGAATAACACCGGGAAAAAGACCCAAGGAATGTGGGAATGAAACTTGGGAAACAAAGAGTTCCCACAGGGAAAACTGGGAATAAAGGCCAGGAAATTGAGGGAAAAAAAATTTTCCCTTTCCCTGACCCCAAATCCCGGCATTTTCCCTGTGCTGACCCCAAATCCCGGCATTTTCCCTGTGCTGACCCCAAATCCCGGCATTTTCCCTTTCCCTGCCCCAAATCCCGGCATTTTCCCTGTGCTGACCCCAAATCCCGGCATTTTCCCTGTGCTGACCCCAAATCCCGGCATTTTCCCTGTGCTGACCCCAAATCCCGGCATTTTCCCTGTGCTGACCCCAAATCCCGGCATTTTCCCTGTGCTGACCCCAAATCCCGGCATTTTCCCTGTGCTGACCCCAAATCCCGGCATTTTCCCTGTGCTGACCCCAAATCCCGGCATTTTCCCTGTGCTGACCCCAAATCCCGGCATTTTCCCTGTGCTGACCCCAAATCCCGGCATTTTCCCTGTGCTGACCCCAAATCCCGGCATTTTCCCTGTGCTGACCCCAAATCCCGGCATTTTCCCTGTGCTGACCCCAAATCCCGGCATTTTCCCTGTGCTGACCCCAAATCCCGGCATTTTCCCTGTGCTGACCCCAAATCCCGGCATTTTCCCTGTGCTGACCCCAAATCCCGGCATTTTCCCTGTGCTGACCCCAAATCCCGGCATTTTCCCTGTGCTGACCCCAAATCCCGGCATTTTCCCTGTGCTGACCCCAAATCCCGGCATTTTCCCTGTGCTGACCCCAAATCCCGGCATTTTCCCTGTGCTGACCCCAAATCCCGGCATTTTCCCTGTGCTGACCCCAAATCCCGGCATTTTCCCTTGCCCTGACCCCAAATCCCGGCATTTTCCCTTGCCCTGACCCCAAATCCCGGCATTTTCCCTTGCCCTGACCCCAAATCCCGGCATTTTCCCTTTCCCTGACCCCAAATCCCGGCATTTTCCCTTGCCCTGACCCCAAATCCCGGCATTTTCCCTTGCCCTGACCCCAAATCCCGGCATTTTCCCTTGCCCTGACCCCAAATCCCGGCATTTTCCCTTGCCCTGACCCCAAATCCCGGCATTTTCCCTTGCCCTGACCCCAAATCCCGGCATTCCCCCCCATCCCAAATCCCAAATCCCGTTTTTGGGATCAGCTGCCGAGCGGGGCCATCCCATTTCCCCTCAGGATTTGTGGCTCCGCCGTTCCCGTAACGACCCCGGCAGGAATTCCCATAAATCCCATAAAATCCCATAAATCCCTTAATTGCCTCCCCATCCCGGCCGGGCGGGGGCAGCGATCCCAAAAATCCCTTTGGGGTTTTCCCAGCTGCTCCCGCCCCGTTCCTTTATTCCCTGCTCCTCACCCGTGTCCGGCTCAGCTGCGATCCCAATCCCGGAATTCCCTCGGGGTTTGGGGGCTCAGCTGCGATCCCAATCCCAAAATTCCCTCGGGGTTCGGGGGCTCAGCTGCGATCCCAATCCCGAAATTCCCTCGGGGTTCGGGGGCTCAGCTGCGATCCCGACCCCGGAATTCCCTCGGGGTTTGGGGTGGCTCCGTGGCCGTTGTCCCGAGGTTTTTCCCGGGGTTTTTTTGGGGTTTTGCCGTGTCCCGGGGCCGGGGGCAGGTGTGGGGATGGGTTTGGGATTAATTGGGAATTGTGACCCCAAATCCCGCCGGGGGAGCGGGAATGGGGCGGCAGCTGCGCCGCGGGGACGGGGAAATGCGGGAAATGTGGGAACATGTGGGAAATATGGGATAAATGGGATATAGGGGATGTATAGGATAAATGGGAATATTGGGATATAGGGGATAAATGGGTAAAATAAGAATATGGGATATATGGGGATAAATGGGATATATGGGATAAATGGGGATATGGGATATACGGGGGAAATGGGATAAATGGAAATAATGGGATAAATGGGATATATGGGAAAATGGGATATATAGAAAAAATGGGGAATATGAAAAAAATTGGGAATATGTGATAAATGGGAATATGGGATAAATGGGAATATGGGAAAAATAGGAATATGGGATAAATGTGAAAAACAAGAGTATGGGATATATGGGATAAATGGGATATATGGGAATATGGGATATATGGGAATAATATGAATATGGGATAAATGGGAATATGGGATATATGGGATATATGGGAATATGGGATAAATGGTAAAAATAAGAATATGGGATATATGGGAATATGGGATATATGGGAAAAATGGGATATATGGGATAAATGGAAATATGGGATGTATGGGAAAAATAAGAATATGGGACATGTGGGAATATGGGATAAATGGGATATATGGGAATAATGGGAAAAAAGGGATAATTTGGAATAATGGGAAAAATGGGATAATTGGGAGTATGGGGAAAAATGGGAATAGTGGGGGAAATGGGATATATGGGGAAAATGGGATATATGGGATACATGAGGTGTATGGGTTATATAGGATAAATGGGATAAGTGGGAATATGGGACAGATGGGATAGATGGGAATAATATAGGATAAATGGGATAAATGGGATAAGTGGGAATATGGGACATATGGGACAGATGGGATAGATGGGATAGATGGGAATATGGGAAAAGTGGGATATACGGGATAAATGGGTTATGTGGGAATAATGGGATAATTGGGAATAGTGGGAAAATTGGATAAATGGGAAAATGGGATATATGGGATGTATGGGAATAGTGGGATATACGGGGGAAATGGGATAAATGGAAATAATGGGATAAATGGGATATATGGGATAAATGGGAATAGTGGGATAAATGGAATCTATGGGATAAATGGGATATATGGGATAGATGGGATATATGGGAATAGTGGGATATATGGGGAAAATGGGATAAATGGAAATAATGGGATAAATGGGAATAGTGGGATATACGGGGGAAATGGGATAAATGGGGAAAATGGGATAAATGGGAATATGGGATAAATGGGATATATGGGATAAATGGGCTATATGGGATAAAGGGGATATATGGGATAAATGGGATATATGGGATAGATGGGAATACAGGATATATGGGATAGATGGGATAAATGGGAATATGGGATAAATGCGATATATGGGATAAACGGGATATATGGGATAAATGGAAATAATGGGATAAATGGGATATATGGGATAAATGGGAATATGGCATAAATGGAAATAATGGGATATATGGGAAAATGGGATATATAGAAAAAATGGGGAATATGAAAAAAATTGGGAATATGTGATAAATGGGAATATGGGATAAATGAGATATATGGGGAAAATGGGATATATGGGATAAATGTGGAAAATGGGATATATGGGAAAAATGGGAATATGGGATAAATGTGGAAAACAAGAATATGGGATAAATGGGATATATGGGATATATGGGATATATGGGATATATGGGATAAATGGGATATATGGGATAAATGGGATATATGGGATAAATGGGATATATGGGATAAAGGGGATATATGGGATTGATGGGAATACGGGATAGATGGGACAGATGGGATATATGGGAATAGTGGGGAAAAAAGAGAAAATTTCACATATGGGGATAAATGGGATAAATGGGAATAGTGGGATAAATGGGATATATGAGATGTATGGGATAAATGGGAAAATGGGATCTATGGCAAAAATGGGGAATATGGGAAAATGGGCGATATGGGATAAATGGGGTAAATAGGAATATGGGATATATGGGAAAATGGGATAAATGGGATAAATTTGGTATATAGGATAAATGGGATATATGGGATAAATGGGATAAATGGGATAAATGGATATATGGGATAAATGGATATATGGGATAAATGGGAATATGGGATAAATGGGAATATGGGATAAATGGGAATAGTATGAATATGGTATAAATGGGGTATGTGGGATAAATGGATAATTGGGAATATGGGATGAATGGGACAAAGGGGATATATAGGATAAATGGGATATATGGGATAAATGGGAATAGTGGGATATATGGGAATGAGACAATGGGAATAATGGGATGAATGGGAATTGGATAAATGGGAATAATGGGATAAAATGGGAATGGTGGGGTATATGGGAATGGGAATAATGGGATAAATGGGAATAATGGGTATATGGGGACAGTGGGAATAATGGGGGAAATGGGAATGGTGGGACATATGGGGAAAACAGGAATAATGGGGAGAAACGGGAATAATGGGAATAATGGGAATGGGATAACTGGCAATAGTGGGATAAGTGGGAACATGGGAGGAATGGGAATAATGGGATGAATGGGATAAGTGGGAATAATGGGGTAAAAGGGAAAATTGGGAGTGGGAGAAATGGGGAAAATGGGAACAATGGGAAAATTGGGAATAGGATAAATGGGAATTATGGGGTAAATGGGAATGGGAATAATGAGAATAATGGGAATTATGGGAATGGGATAAATGGGAATGGGAATGGGATACATAGGAATTATGGGATAAATGGGAATGGGAATAATGGGAATTATGGGAATGGGATAAATGGGAATTATGGGATACATGGGAATGGGAATGGGATACATGGGAATTGTGGGATAAATGGGAATTATGGGATAAATTGTAAGAATGGGATAAATGGGAATTATGGGATACATGGGAATGGGAATAATGAGAATAATGGGAATTATGGGAATGGGATAAATGGGAATTATGGGATACAGGGGAATTGGATACATGGGAATTATGGGATACATGGGAATGGGATAAATGGGAATTATGGGATAAATGGAAATGGGAATAATGAGAATTATGGGAATTATGGGAATGGGATAAATGGGAATTATGGGATACATGGGAATGGGATAAATGGGAATGGGATACATTGGAATTATGGGATAAATGGGAATGGGAATAATGGGAATTATGGGAATGGGATAAATGGGAATTATGGGATACATGGGAATTGGATACATGGGAATTATGGGGTACATGGGAATAACGGGGATGGGGATGTGGGGTGCATCCCGATCCCATTCCAGGGATTCTGGAGGATTTGGGGCTTCCTGGATTTGGGATTCCCTGGATTTGGGGTGTCCCGGATCTGGGATTCCTTGGATTTGGGTTTTCCTGGATTTGGGAGGGTTCTGGTTTAGGGGATTCCTGGCTCTGGGATTTCCTGGGTTTGGGGTTTCCTGCATTTGGGGTTTCTTGGATTTGGGGTTTCCTGGTTTTAGGGTGTCCTGGATTTGGGGTGTTCTTGGGTTTGGGATTCCCTGCATTTGGGGTGTTCTGGATTTGGGAGAGTCCTGATTTTTCCCCTATTTCCCTGCAATTTCCCCCCCATTTCCCTGGAATTTCCCCCCCATTTCCCTGGAATTTTCCCTCTGTTTCCCTGGAATTTTTTCCCCCTCTTTCTCATGGAATTTTTCCCCATTTCCCATGGAATTTTCTCCCCAATTTCCCTGGTATTTCCCCCCCATTTCCCTGGGTTTTTCCCCGTTTCCCATGGAATATTTTCCCATTTCCCATGGAATATTTTCCCATTTCCCAGGGTATAGTTTCCCATTTCCCACAGAATTTTTTCCCCTATTTCCCATGGAATTTCCCCTGTTTCCCATGGAATTTTTTCCCCTATTTCCTGGCTATTTCCCCCCCGTTTCCCATGGAATTTCCCCCCATTCCCACTGAATTTTTTCCCCCATTTCCCCTGGAATATTTCCCCCATTTCCCATGGAATTTTTTCCCCTATTCCCCACGGAATTTCCCCTGTTCCCTATGGAATATTTCCCCCATTTCCCATGAAATTTTCCCCATTTCCCATGGAATATTTTCTCCATTCACCACGGAATGTTTTCCCCTATTTCCCTGGGATTTCCCCCCCATTCCCCATGGAATTCCCCCCATTTCCCATGGAATTTTTTCCCCTATTTCCCTGGGATTCCCCCGCCCCCTTCCCCACGGAATTTCCCCTGTTTCCCATGGAATATTTTCCCCGTTTCCCATGGAATATTTTCCCCATTCCCTCGGGCAGATTTCCCCCATTTCCTTCAGAATTTTTCCCCCTATTTCCCTGGAATATTCCCCCATTTCCCACGGAATTTTTTCCCCTGTTTCCCTAGAATTTTTTCCCCTGTTTTCCTGGAATATTTCCCCCCATTTCCCTGAGTTTTTCCCCGTTTCCCTGGAATATTTCCCCGTTTCCCTGGGCATATTTCCCCCATTTCCCACGGAATTTTTTCCCCATTCCCCTGGGCATATTTCCCCCCCGTTTCCCTGGGATTCCCCCCGTTCCCCCCGTTTCCCGGCGCCGAGCGCCGTTGCCCACGGTGCGTGTTGCCGCAGTGAGAACGAGGCGCTGTGGCGGGAGGTGGCCGGCCTGCGCCAGAAGCACGCCCAGCAGCAGAAGGTCGTCAACAAGGTCAGTGCCCTTTCCCGGGGCAATTCCCACTTTTCCGGGGCCAATTCCCAAATTTCCTGAGGAATTCCCACTTTTCCGGGGCTAATTCCCAATTTTCCAGGGCTAATTCCCACTTTTCCGGGGGTAATTCCCACTTTTCCAGGGGCAATTCCCAGATTTCCAGGGTAATTCATCATTTTCCAGACCCAATTCCCACTTTTCTGGCAGTAATTCCCACTTTTCTGGGAGTAATTCCCAATTTTCCAGGGGTAATTCCCACTTTTCCGGGGCTAATTCCCAATTTTCTGGGGGTAATTCTCACTTTTCCGGGGGTAATTCCCAGATTTCCAGGGGTAATTTCCACTTTTCCAGGGTAATTCCCCACTTTTCTGGGGGAATTCCCACTTTTCCGGGGCTAATTCCCAATTTTCTGGGGGTAATTCTCACTTTTCCGGGGGTAATTCCCAGATTTCCAGGGGTAATTTCCACTTTTCCAGGGTAATTCCCCACTTTTCTGGGGGAATTCCCACTTTTCCGGGGCTAATTCCCTTCTCCGGGGCTAATTCCCAAATTTCCGGGTGTAATTCATCATTTTCCACACCCAATTCCCACTTTTCTGGCAGTAATTCCCACTTTTCCAGGGGTAATTCCCAATTTTCCGGGGAAAATTCCCACTTTTCCGGGGCTAATTCCCAATTTTCTGGGGGTAATTCCCACTTTTCCGGGGGTAATTCCCAATTTTCCGAGGGTAATTCCCACTTTTCCGGGGCTAATTCCCACTTTTCCAGGGGTAATTCTCAGATTTCCAGGGGTAATTTCCACTTTTCCAGGGTAATTCTCCACTTTTCCGGGGCTAATTCCCACTTTTCCCAATTCCCACTTTTCCGGGGCCAATTCCCAAATTTCCTGAGGAATTCCCACTTTTCCGGGGCTAATTCCCAATTTTCCAGGGCTAATTCCCACTTTTCCGGGGGTAATTCCCACTTTTCCAGGGGCAATTCCCAGATTTCCAGGGTAATTCATCATTTTCCAGACCCAATTCCCAATTTTCCAGGGGTAATTCCCACTTTTCTGGGGGTAATTCCCAAATTTCTGGGTGTAATTCATCATTTTCCAGACCCAATTCCCACTTTTCCGGGGGAATTCCCACTTTTCTGGGGGTAATTCCCAGATTTCCAGGGGTAATTTCCAATTTTGCAGAGACAATTCCCAATTCTCCAGAGCAATTCCCATTTTTCCGGGGCTAATTCCCACTTTTCCAGGGGTAATTCCCAATTTTGCAGACAATTCCTACTTTTCCAGGGGTAATTTCCACTTTTCCGGGGCTAATTCCCACTTTTCCAGGGGAATTCCCGGTAATTCCCAATTTTGCAGAGACAATTCCTACTTTTCCAGAACAATTCCCACTTTTCCGGGGGTAATTCCCAATTTTCCATGAAAATTCCCAATTTTCCAGGGGTAATTCCCAATTTTGCAGAGACAATTCCTACTTTTCCAGAACAATTCCCACTTTTCCGGGGCTAATTCCCACTTTTCTGGGGGTAATTCAGAGATTTCCATAGGTAATTCCCACTTTTCCAGAGACAATTCCCAAATTTCCAGGGGAATTCCCACTTTTCCAGAGCAATTCCTACTTTTCTGGGGGTAATTCCTGCTTTTCCAGGGCCAATTCCCAATTTTCCAGGGGATTTCCCAATTTTCCTGAGGTAATTCCCAATTTTCTAGACCCAATTCCCACTTTTCTGGCGGTAATTCCCACTTTTCCAGGGGTAATTCCCAATTTTCCATGAAAATTCCCAATTTTCCAGGGGTAATTCCCAATTTTCCAGGAGCAATTCCCAGTTTTTCTGCTCTTCCCGGAGTTTTTTTTCAGGTTTTCCCACTTTTCCCCTTCCCAGAGCTCTTCCTCCACAGTGGCTTTCCCAATTTTTCCCAATTTTTCCCAGTTTTTCCCGCTTCTTCCCAATTTTTCCCACTTTCCCCTCCCAGTTTTTTCGCAATTTTTCCCACTTTTCCCCAATTCTTCCTGGTTTTTCCCAGTTATTTTCAATTCTTTCCCATTTTTTCTGGGTTATTTTTCCCAATTTTTCATGGTTTTTCCAATTTCCCCCCCCCCCCATTTTTTCCCAATTTTCCCAGGTTTTTTCCCCATTTTTCCCGTTTTTTTCCCAATTCTTCCTGTTTTTTCCCAGTTATTTTCAATTCTTCCCAATTTTTTCTGGTTTTTTTCCCCCAGTTTTTGGTGTTTTTTCCCAATTTTTTCCCCACATTTTCCCCAATTTTTCCCAGTTTTTCCCCCCATTTTTTTCCAAGTTTTTTTTCCCCATTTTTCCCTGTTTGTTTCCCCAATTCTTCCTGGTTTTTCCCAGTTATTTTCAATTCTTCCCAATTTTTTCTGGTTTTTTTCCCCCAGTTTTTGGTGTTTTTTCCCAATTTTTTCCCCACATTTTCCCCAATTTTTCCCAGTTTTTCCCCCCATTTTTTTCCAAGTTTTTTTTCCCCATTTTTCCCTGTTTGTTTCCCCAATTCTTCCTGGTTTTTCCCAGTTTTTCTCAATTCCTCCCAATTTTTTCTGGTTTTTTTCCCCCAGTTTTTGGTGTTTTTTCCCAATTTTTTCCCCACATTTTCCCCAATTTTTCCCAGTTTTTCCCCCAATTTTTTCCAAGTTTTTTTTCCCTGTTTTTTATTCCTCCCAATTTTTTCTGGTTTTTTTTTTTCCCCAGTTTTTGGTGGTTTTTTCGTGTTTTTCCCCCAATTTTTTCCCCAATTTTTCCCTGTTTTTTCCTCCCATTTTTCCCCAATTTTTTTCCCCGTTTTTCCCTGTTTTTTTTTCCCAATTCTTCCCGGTTTTTCCCAGTTATTTTCAATTCTTCCCAATTTTTTCTGGTTTTTTTCCCCCAATTTTTGGTGGTTTTTCCCAATTTTTTCCCCTTAATTTTTCCCCAATTTTTCCCAGTTTTTCCCCCAATTTTTTCCAAGTTTTTTTTCCCTGTTTTTTTCCCCAATTCTTCCTGGTTTTTCCCAGTTTTTCTCAATTCTTCCCCATTTTTTCTGGTTTGTTCCCCAGTTTTTTGGTGTTTTTTCCCAGTTTTTCCCCCCTATTTTTTCCCCAATTTTTCCCAGGTTTTTCCCCCCATTTTTCCCCAATTTTTTCCCCATTTTTCCCTGTTTTTTTTTCCCCAATTCTTCCCTTTTCTTCCCACTTATTTTCAATTCTTCCCAATTTTTTCTGGTTTTTTCCCCAATTTTTCGTGGTTTTTCTCAGTTTTTCCCCCCATTTTTTTCCCATTTTTTTTCCCCATTTTTCCCTGTTTTTTTCCCAATTCTTCCTGGTTTTTCCCAGTTTTTCTCAATTCTTCCCCATTTTTTCTGGTTTTTTCCCCAGTTTTTTGGTGGTTTTTCCCAGTTTTTTCCCCAATTTTTTCCCCATTTTTCCCTGTTTTTTTCCCAATTCTTCCTGGTTTTTCCCAGTTATCTTCAATTTTTCCCCATTTTTTCTGGGTTTTTTTCCCCAATTTTTTGTGTTTTTTCCAGTTTTTCCCCCAATTTTTTCCCCAATTTTTTCCCCATTTTTTCTGGTTTTTTCCCCAGTTTTTTGGTGGTTTTTCCCAGTTTTTTCCCCAATTTTTCCCAGTTTCCCCCCCCCCCATTTTTTTCCCATTTTTTTCCCCGTTTTTCCCTGTTTTTTCCCCAATTCTTCCTGGTTTTTCCCAGTTATCTTCAATTTTTCCCCATTTTTTCTGGGTTTTTTTCCCCAATTTTTTGTGTTTTTTCCAGTTTTTCCCCCAATTTTTTCCCCAATTTTTCCCAGGTTTTTCCCCCCATTTTTCCCCAATTTTTTCCCCATTTTTCCCTGTTTTTTTTTTCCCCAATTCTTCCCTTTTCTTCCCACTTATTTTCAATTCTTCCCAATTTTTTCTGGTTTTTTTCCCCCAGTTTTTGGTGGTTTTTCCTCAGTTTTTTCCCCCCATTTTTTCCAAGGTTTTTTCCCCATTTTTCCCATTTTTTTTTCCCCAATTCTTCCTGGTTTTTCCCAGTTATTTTCAATTTTTCCCAATTTTTTCTGTTTTTTTCCCCAATTTTTCGTGGTTTTTCTCAGTTTTCCCCCCCATTTTTTCCCAGGTTTTTTTTCCCCATTTTTTCCCTGTTTTTTTTTTCCCAATTCTTCCTGTTTTTTCCCAGTTTTTCTCAATTCTTCCCCATTTTTTCTGGGTTTTTTTTCCCAATTTTTGGTGGCTTTTCCCAGTTTTTCCCCACATTTTTTTTCCCAATTTTTCCCATTTTTTCCCAGGTTTTTTTTTCCCATTTTTCCCTGGATTTTTTTCCCAGTTCTTCCTGGTTTTTCCCAGTTTTTTTCAATTCTTCCCGATTTTTTCTCGTTTTCTTTTCCCCAATTTTTCGTGTTTTTTTCCCCTATTTTTCCCAGTTTTCCCCCCATTTTTTCCAAGGTTTTTCCCCCATTTTTCCCTGTTCTTTTTTCCCAATTCTTCCTGGTTTTTCTCAATTCTTCCCAATTTTTTCTGGGTTTTTTTCCGCCAGTTTTTGGTGTTTTTTCCCAATTTTTCCCAGTTTTCCCCCCCATTTTTTGCAAGGTTTTCGCCCCATTTTTTCCCTGTTTTTTTTTTCCCAATTCTTCCTGGTTTTTCTCAATTCTTCCCAATTTTTTCTGGGTTTTTTTCCGCCAGTTTTTGGTGTTTTTTCCCAATTTTTCCCAGTTTTCCCCCCCATTTTTTGCAAGGTTTTCGCCCCATTTTTTCCCTGTTTTTTTTTTCCCAATTCTTCCTGGTTTTTCTCAATTCTTCCCAATTTTTTCTGGGTTTTTTTCCGCCAGTTTTTGGTGTTTTTTCCCAATTTTTCCCAGTTTTTCCCCCCATTTTTTCCAAGGTTTTCGCCCCATTTTTTCCCTGTTTTTTTTTTCCCAATTCTTCCTGGTTTTTCCCAGTTTTTCAGTTTTTGGTGTTTTTTCCCAATTTTTCCCAGTTTTCCCCCCCATTTTTTGCAAGGTTTTCGCCCCATTTTTTACCTGTTTTTTTTTTTCCCAATTCTTCCTGGTTTTCCCCAGTTTTTCTCAGTTTTTCCCAATTTTTCCCTGGTTTTTTTGCCGACTTTTAGTGTTTTTTCCCAGTTTTTTGTGGTTTTTTCCCAGTTTTTTCCCCCTATTTTTTCCCCAATTTTTCCCCCCATTTTTCCCCAATTTCTGTCCCCATTTTTCCCTGTTTTTCCCCATTTTTCCCTGCTTGTTTCCCCAATTCTTCCTGGTTTTTCCCAGTTTTTTTCAATTCTTCCCGATTTTTTCTGGTTTTTTTTCCCCAATTTTTCGTGTTTTTTCCCAGTTTTTTCCCCTTATTTTTTCCCCAATTTTTCCCAGGTTTTCCCCCCATTTATTCCCATTTTTTTCCCATTTTTCCCAGTTTTTTTTCCCATTTTTCCCCATTTTCCCCCAATTTCCCCCCCATTTTTCCCAATTTTTTCCCCATTTTTCCCGTGTTTTCCCCGTTTTTCCTGACTTCTCCCTCTTTTCTCTCGGCAGCTGATCCAGTTCCTGATCTCCCTGGTGCAATCCAACCGCATCCTGGGCGTCAAGAGGAAAATGTGAGAGGAATTCCCAAAATCCCACCCAAAATTCGGGATCGGGGCCCCCCGGGGACCCCAAATCCCAAAAGTCCTGGGGAAGGGCTGGGCTGGGATTTGGGATCAGGAGAATTCCTTGAATTCCCAGTTTTCCTGGGGAAACGGGAGCTCCTGGCATTCCCAAAAATCCAGAAAATCCTGGAATTGTGGGCTCGGGAGTGACTGGGGTGGGATTTTGGGGTCTTCCCAGTCCAGGGTTTGCCCAAAATCCCATAAATCCATTCCCAACCCCCTCTCTCCTGGAAAAAAAACCTGGAAAAAATGGAAAAAATCCCTGGAAAAACTCTGGGGAAAAAAAGGAAAAAAACCAGAAAATCCTGGGGGAAAAATCTGGAAAAATTCTGGAAAACCCCTGGGGAAAAAATCTGGAAAAATCCTGGAAAAACCCTGGGAAAAACCCTGGGAAAACCCCGGAAAAAATCCTGGAAAAACATGAAAAAACCCTGGGAAAAAAAACTGAAAAAATGTTTTTCCTGGGGTTTTTTTTGGGATTTGGGGATCCCAGAGCTGATCCCGGTGCTGACCCCAGTATTTTTCCCAGGGTTTTTTTGGGGGATTTGGGATTTGGGGTATCCCGGAGCTGATCCTGGTGCTGATCCCAGTGGTTTTGCCAGGGGTTTTTTTTGGGATTTGGGGTATCCCGGTGTTTTTCCCGGTTTGTTTTTTCGGGGTTTTGGGGTATCCCAGAGCTGATCCTGGTGTTTTTTCCCGGTGTTTTTTTGGGATTTGGGGCTGATCCTGGTGTTTTTCCCGGTGTTTTTATGGGATCTGGGGCTGACCCCGGTGTTTTTCCTGGTGTTATGTGTTTGGGGTGTCCTGGCACTGATCCCGGTGTTTTTCCCAGTGTTTATTTGGGATTTGGGGCTGACCCCAGTGTTTTTCCCGGTGTTTATTTGGGATCTGGGGCTGACCCCGGTGTTTTTCCCGGTGTTTATTTGGGATCTGGGGCTGACCCCGGTGTTTTTCCCGGTGTTTTTTGGGATTTGGGGTATCCCAGAGCTGATCCCGGAGCTGATCTCGTCCTGGTTTTTTGGGGGGATTTGGGGTATCCCGGCGCTGACCCCGCTGTTTTTCCCAGTGTTTATTTGGGATTTGGGGCTGACCCCGGTGTTTTTCCCGGTGTTTATTTGGGATCTGGGGTATCCCGGTGCTGACCCCGGTGTTTTTCCTGGGTGTTTTTTGGGATTTGGGGTATCCCAGAGCTGATCCCGGTGTTTTTCCTGGGGTTTTTTTTGGGATTTGGGGATCCCAGAGCTGATCCCGGTGCTGACCCCAGTATTTTTCCCAGGGTTTTTTTGGGGGATTTGGGATTTGGGGTATCCCGGAGCTGATCCTGGTGCTGATCCCAGTGGTTTTGCCAGGGGTTTTTTTTGGGACAGCCCAGCTTTTCCTGGGAATTCTGGGCTCCTGGCCCTGCTTTTCCTGGCAATTCCAGACTCCTGACCCTGCTTTTCCTGGGAATTCCGGGCTCTCCCTGGGCCCAGCTTTTCCCAGGAATTTTTTGTTCCCACCCCTGCTTTTCCCTCTGGAATTCCAGGCTCTCCCTGGGCCCAGCTTTTCCTGGGAATTTCCTGCTCCCATCCCTGCTTTTCCTTCTGGAATTCCAGGCTCTGCCCCTCCCTTTCCCTCTGGAATTCCAGGCTCCCAGCCCTGCTTTTTCTGGGAATTTTTGGCTCCTGACCCTGCTTTTCCCTCTGGAGTTCCAGACTCTCCCTGGGCCCTGCTTTTCCCAGGAATTTCATGCTCCCATCCCTGCTTTTCCCTCTGGAATTTTGGTCTCTCCCATGCCGGAATTCCAGGCTCTCCCTGGGCCCTGTTTTTCCTGGGAATTTTGTGCTCCTGACCCTGCCTTTCCCTGTGGAATTCTGGTCTCCTGGCCCTGCTTTTCCCGGGAATTTCATGCTCCCATCCCTGCTTTTCCCTCTGGAATTTTGGTCTCTCCCATGCTGGGATTCCGGGCTCTCCCTGGGCCCTGCTTTTCCTGGGAATTTTGAGCTCACATCCCTCCTTTTCCCTCTGGAATTTTGTGCTCCCAGCACTGCTTTTCCTGGGAATTTCGTGCTCCTGGCCCTGCTTTTCCTGGCAATTCCAGGCTCTCCCTGGGCCCAGCTTTTCCTGGGAATTTTTGGATCCCATCCTTGCTTTTCCCTCTGGAATTCTGCGCTCTGTCCCTCCTTTTCCCTCTGGAATTTTGTGCTCCCAGCACTGCTTTTCCTGGGAATTTCGTGCTCCTGGCCCTGCTTTTCCTGGGAATTTCGTGCTCCCACCCCTGCCTTTTCCTGGGAATTCCGGACTCCTGGCCCTGCTTTTCCCGGGAATTCCGTGCTCCCCCCCCACCTTTCCCCCTGGAATTCCGGTAACCCCGGTGTGTCCCGCAGGCGGCGGCGCCGGCGCTGTCGGGCCCGGCGCTGTTCCCGGCGGATCCCGGCGCCGCCTCCGGCCCCATCATCTCGGACGTCACCGAGCTGAACCCCGGCAGCCCCCGCGGCTCGCCCGCGCGGAGCCGCGACGGAAGGTGGGGACATTCCCGGGAAATGTTCCCTGGGAATGGGGTCCTGAAATCCCTGGGAATGGGGGAGGGCAGGTGGGGGGCAATCCTGGAAATTCCTGGGAATGGGGTACCAAAATCCCTGGGAATGGGGTACTGAAAATCCCTGGGAATTGGATCCTGAAATCCCTGGGAATGGGGCCCCGAAATTCCCTGAGAGTGGGGTCCTGAAAATCCCTGGGAATGGGGGAGAGAGCCTGGACGGCAGGTGGGGGCAATCCCAAAAATCCCTGGGAATGGGGTCCTGAAATCCTCTGGGAATGGGAGTCCTGAAATTCCCTGGGAATGGGGGAGGGCAGGTGGGGGAAATTCCCAAAATCCCTGGGAATGGGGTCCCGAAATTCTGTGGGAATGGAGGAAGGCAGGTGGGAGAGAATCCTGAAAATTTCCTGGGAATGGGGTCCCGAAATCCCCTGGGAATGGGGGACGGCAGGTGGGAAAGGATTCCCAAAAAATCCCTGGGAATGGCATCCTGAAATTCCCTGGGAATGGGGTCTCAAAAATCCCTGGGAATGGGGGAGAGGGAGCCTGGACAGCAGGCGGGGACAATCCTGGAAAATTCCAGGGAATGGGATCCCGAATATCCCTGGGAATGGGGGAAGTGGTCTGGATTTTTCCTGTTCCCCATTTCCATTGTTCATTCCCATTTCCCATTCCTGTTCCCATTTCCAATTTTCCCCATTCCCATTTCCCATTCCCCATTCCCCCATTCCCATTTTCCCCATTCCCAATTCCCATTCCCATTTTTCCCCATTCCCATTTCCCATTTTTTTCCATTTTTTCCCATTCCCCATTCCCATTTTCCCATTTCTATTCCCCATTCCCATTTTTCCCATTTTCCCCATTCCCATTCTTCCCTTTCCCATTCCCATTTATCCCCATTCCCATTTTCCCCATCATTCCCATTTTCCCCATTCCGTATTTTCATTATTCCCATTTTTCCCATTCCCATTATTCCCATTTTTCCCCATCATTCCCATTCCCATTTTCCCCATTCCCATCATTCCCATTTTTCCCATTTGCCCCATTCCTATCATTCCCATTTTTCCCCATTCCCATTTTCCCCATCATTCCCATTTTCTCATTCCCATAATTCCCATTATTCCCATTTTTCCCTATTCTCATTATTCCCATTTTTCCCATTCCCATTATTCCCATTTTTCCCCATCATTCCCATTCCCATTTTCCCCATTCCCATCATTCCCATTTTTCCCCCCCGTTCCCACCATTCCCGTTTTTCCCGCCGTTTCCCAAACCCCAGGAGCAGCCCGGCGATCCGGATCAAGGAGGAGCCCCCCAGCCCCACGCGGAGCCCGCCGGCCGAGGAGCCCCGCAGCGCCGGCACTCCCGGCAATCCCGGCAATCCCGGCAATCCCGGCACTCCCGGCACTCCCGGCAATCCCGGCAATCCCGGCAATGCCGAGACGCCCCTGTCCCCCTCCACCTTCATCGACTCCATCCTGCGGGAGAGCGACTCCGGAGCCGCTCCCGGGAATCCCCAGTCCCAGGAAAAGTGCCTGAGCGTCGCCTGCCTTGACAAGTGAGCGCCGCATTCCCGGGATTCCCAAAATTCCCGGAATTCCCAGCTCGGGAAAAGAGGCCCACTTTCCCAGAATTCCCATTTCCGGTTTACTGATCCCGATTTCCTGTCCCCGATCCCGGTTTCCCAGTCCCCGTTTCCCGTTCCCATTCCCATTATTCCCAGGGTTTTCCTCACCCCATTCCTGTTATTCCCGGGGTTTTTCCTCACCCCCATTCCCGTTATTCCCGGGTTTTCCTCGCCCCATTCCCGTTATTCCCGCTGTATTCCCTTGACCCCGTTCGTTCCCGGTGCGTTCCCGTTGTTCATTCCCGGTGTTCATTCCCGGTGTTCATTCCTGGTGTTTGTCATTCCCGGTGTTGTTCATCATTCCCGTTATTCCCGGTGGTGTTGTTCATTCCCGGTGTTGTTCATTCCCGTTTTTCATCATTCCCGGTGTTCATTCCCATTGTTGTTCATCATTCCCAGTGTTCATTCATTCCCGGTGTTCCTTCAACACCATTCCCATCATTCCCGGTGTTGTTCGTCATTCCGGCTGTTGTTGATCATTCCCGGTGTTTATTCTGGGTGTTGTTGATCAGTCATTCCTGGTGTTCATTCCCAGCGTTGATCATTCCCGGTGTTGTTCATTCCCGGTGGTGTTGACCATTCCCGGTGTTGTTGTTGACCATTCCCGGTGTTATTCCCAGTGCTATTGTTGACCGTTCCCGGTGTTGTTTATTCCGGGTGTCGTTGCTGACCATTCCCAGTGTTTATTCCCATTATTCCCAGTGTTCATTCCCGCTGTTGTTGACCATTCCCGGTGTTGTTGACCATTCCCAGTGTCCATTCCCGGTGTTGACCATTCCCGGTGTTTATTCCCGTTATTCCCAGTGTTCACTCCCGATGTTGTTGTTGACTGTTCCGGGTGTTTATTCCCATTGTTGCTGTTGCTCATTCCCGGTGTTGCTGATCGATCATTCCGAGTGTTATTGATCGTTCCCGTTGTTCATTCCCGGTGTTGCTGTTGACCGTTCCCAGTGTTTATTCCCATTATTCCCAGTGTTCATTCCCGGTGTTGACCATTCCCAGTGTTGTTGACTGTTCCCGATGCCGTTGAGGGACCGTTCCTGGTGCTCATTCCCAGTGTTTTTCTCTGTTCCCAGTGTGCATTCCCGGTGTTTTTTCCTCCGTTCCTGGTGTTCATTCCCAGTGTTCTCTGTTCCCGGTGTTCATTCCCGGTGTTTCCTCTCCATTCCCAGTGTTGTTGTTTACCATTCCTGGTGTTTTTTCTCCATTCCAGGTGTTCATTCCCGGTGTTTCTCTCTCCTGGTTCCCGGTGTTCTCATTTACCATTCCCAGTGTTGTTGTTTACCATTCCCAGTGTTTCTCTTCCGGTTCCCGTTATTCATTCCCGGTGTTTTCTCTCCTGGTTCCCGGTGTTCCCATTGCTCATTCCCGGTGTTGTTTCTCTCTCTCCATTCCCGGTTCCCGGTGTTATTTACCACCATTCCCGGTGTTGTTTCTCTCTCTCCGTTCCCGGTTCCGGGTGTTGTTCCTGGTGTTTTCTCTCTCTCCATTCCCAGTTCCGGCTGTTGTTATTTACCATTCCCGGTGTTCCCGTTGCTCATTCCTGGTGTTGTTTCTCTCTCTCTTTCTTCCCGGTTCCGGGTGTTCCCATTGTTCATTCCCGGTGTTGTTTCTCTCTCTCCGTTCCCGGTTCCGGCTGTTGTTATTTACCATTCCCGGTGTTCCCGTTGCTCATTCCCGGTGTTGTTTCTCTCTCTCTCTCTCTCTCTCTCCGTTCCCGGTTCCGGGTGTTATTTACCACCATTCCCGGTGTTGTTTCTCTCTCTCTTTCTTCCCGGTTCCGGGTGTTCCCATTGTTCATTCCCGGTGTTGTTTCTCTCTCTCCGTTCCCGGTTCCGGCTGTTGTTATTTACCACCATTCCCGGTGTTCCCGTTGCTCATTCCCAGTGTTGTTTCTCTCTCTCTCTCCCCGTTCCGGTTCCGGGTGTTGTTATTTACCACCATTCCCGGTGTTGTTTCTCTCTCTCCATTCCCAGTTCCGGGTGTTCTCATTTACCATTCCCGGTGTTCCCATTGCTCATTCCCGGTGTTGTTTCTCTCTCTCTCTCTCTGTTCCCGGTTCCGGGTGTTGTTACTTACCACCATTCCGGGTGTTGTTTCTCTCTCTCTCTCTCTCTCTCTCCATTCCTGGTTCCTGGTGTTGTTCCCGGTGTTTCTCTCTCCCGGTTCCCGGTGTTATTGACCACCATTCCCGGTGTTGTTTCTCTCTCCGTTCCCGGTTCCGGGTGTTTGTTCCCATTTACCATTCCCGGTGTTGGATGAACCCGTCCCTGCTCGATGTGAGACAGCATTCCCAAAAATCCCAAAAATAACCCAATTCCCAGGAAGAATCCTGGGAAAAATCCCAGAAATTCCCAAAAATTCCAACCGGGAACGCTCAGAATCCCCAGTTCCCACTGGGAATTCCCAGGACAAACCCAGCCCTGCTCAACCCCCGGAACCCCCAGAATTCCCAAAATTCCCCAAAATGCAGGAATTCCCAAAAATTTCAACTGGGAATTCCCAAAATCCCCAATGCCCACTGGGAATTCCCGGGATCCCAGCCCATTCCCAGTGGGAATTTCCATTCTCAGGGCGGGTTTTTCCCAGGAATTCCCTGAGTCAGGACAGGTTTTTCCCGGGAATTCCGGCATTCCCATTCTCAGGACAGATATTTCCTGGGAATTCCCTGCCTGGGGACAGGATTTTTCCCAGGAATTCCCTGACTCAGGACAGATTTTTCCCAGGAATTCCGGCATTTCCAAGCTCAGAGCAAATTTTTCCTGGGAATTCCCTGGCTCAGGGCAGGATTTTCCCAGGAATTCCTGTTCTCAGGATAGATTTTTCCTGGGAATTCTGGAATTTGCCTTCTCAGGGAGGGATTTTCCCAGGAATTCCCATTCTCAGGGTGGGATTTTCCTGGGAATTCCATCATTCCCGTTTTCGGTGCGGGATTTTCCCAGGAATTCCCATTCCCAGGGTGGAATTTTCCCGGGAATTCCCATTCCCAGGGCAGGTTTTTCCCCGGAATTCCCATTCCCAGGGTGGGATTGTCCCGGGAATTCCCTGATTCCCGTTCTCGGTGCGGGGTTTCCCGGGAATCCCCGGGAATCGCGGTGCCATTCCCGGTTTTCCCGCAGCTCTTCAGCCCGTCGGTGGCGGTGCCGGACGTGACCCTGCCCGACCTGGACAGCAGCCTGGCCAGCGTGAGCCCCATCCCGGCAATTCCCGGAATTCCGGCAATTCCGGGGACTCCCGGCCCCCAAAAGGGCAAATCCCAAATTTCCCACCCCCTGGGATTCCCATTCCCGCCCCCACGGCCCGCAATTCCCACGGAAAATCCCGGATTTTGGGGAATTCTGTGGAAAATTCCCATTTGGGATCCCAGCTGGGCCCGGGGGGTTTCCTGGGAAAAGCCAAAATGGGAATTTTTGGGATGGGGGGGAAAAGTGGGAATGTCCCGGGAGGGCCAAAATCCTGGGATTTGGGGGTTTTTGGGAATATCCCAGGGGATTCCTGTGGGGTGGGAACGGGGCAGGTTCCCGGGGTGGGATTTTGGGGATATTCTGGGGGGTTTCGGGATATTCCATGGGGTGGGAGTGGTTTTTGGGATATTGGGATCGGGATCGGGATCGGGATTGGGATTGGGATTGGGATCAGGAGCTGGATCAGGATTGGGATTGGGATCAGGATTGGAATCAGGATCAGGATTGGGATCAGGAGCTGGATTGAGATTGGGATTGGGGCTGGGATTGGGATTGGGATCAGGATCAGAGCTGGGATTGGGATTGGGATTGGGTTCAGCATCAGGGCTGGGAATTGGATTGGGGCTACGATTGGGATTGGGATTGGGATGAGGATTGGGATCAGGGATTGGGATTGGGATTGGGGTTGGGATCAGGAACAGGACTGGGATTGGGGCTGGAATTGGGATCCAGGATCAGGACTGGGATCAGGGATTGGGATCAGGATTAGGATCAGAGCTGGGAGTGGGATTGGGGCCAGGGTCAGGATGAGGGCTGGGATTGGGATTGGGATTGGGATTGGGATCAGGGATTGGGATTTGGATTGGGGCCAGGGTGAGGATGAGGGCTGGGATTGGGATTGGGATCAGGACTGGGATCGGGGCTGGGATTGGGATTGGGGCCAGGGTGAGGATGAGGGCTGGGATTCCCACTGGGAATTCCCAAAATCCCAGCCCATTCCCAGGATAAACCCAGCCCTGCTCGACGTGAGACACCCGGCGTGCCCGGAAACACCCCCAAAAAAACCGGGAAAAATCCCACAATTCCCAAAAATTCCAACCGGGAACGCCCAGAACCCCCAGTGCCCAAAATCCAAATTTCCCACTGGGAATTCCCAAAATCCCAGCCCATTCCCAGGATAAACCCAGCCCTGCTCGACGTGAGACACCCGGCGTGCCCGGAAACACCCCCAAAAAAACCGGGAAAAATCCCACAATTCCCAAAAATTCCAACCGGGAACGCCCAGAACCCCCAGTGCCCAAAATCCAAATTTCCCACTGGGAATTCCCAAAATCCCAGCCCATTCCCAGGATAAACCCAGCCCTGCTCGACGTGAGACACCCGGCGTGCCCGGAAACACCCCCAAAAAAACCGGGAAAAATCCCACAATTCCCAAAAATTCCAACCGGGAACGCCCAGAACCCCCAGTGCCCAAAATCCCCAGTGCCCAGTGGGAATTCCCAAAATCCCAGCCCATTCCCAGTGGGAATTCCCAGGATAAATCTGTCCCTGTTCAACGTGAGCCTGAAATTCCCAAAATTCCCAAAAATATCCAAAAATTCCCAGAAAATATACAGCAAAAAATCCCAGAAATTCCCAAAAATTCCAACTGGGAATTCCCAAAACCCTCAGTGCCCAAAATCTCCAGTGCCCACTGGGAATTCCCAAAATCCCAGCCCATTCCCAGTGGGAATTCCCAGATAAACCCGTCCCTGCTCAATGTGAGACACCACGCCCAAAAATACCAAAACCACCGGAATTCCTGGGGAAAAAAATACTGGGAATTCCCAAAAAATTCCAACTGGGAATTCCCAAAACCCCCAGTGCCCAAAATCCGCAAAGCCCAGTGGGAATTCCCAGGATAAATCTGTCCCTGTTCAACGTGAGCCTGAAATTCCCAAAATTCCCAAAAATATCCAAAAATTCCCAGAAAAAAACCCAGAAA
This sequence comes from Passer montanus, assembly GCF_014805655.1. Classification (NCBI taxonomy): domain Eukaryota; kingdom Metazoa; phylum Chordata; class Aves; order Passeriformes; family Passeridae; genus Passer; species Passer montanus. Next base: position 21,806 of record NW_024369874.1, read on the forward strand.
AAATACCACAAAAAAAATCACAGAAATTCCCAAAAATTCCAACTGGGAATTCCCAAAATCCCCAGTGCCCACTGGGAATTCCCAGGATAAACCCGTCCCTGTTCGACGTGAGCCTGAAATTCCCAAAATTCCCAGAAAAAATGTTGGAAAAACATGCCAGAATTCCCAAAAAAAATCCAACTGGGAACTCCCAAAATCCCCAGTTCCCACTGGGAATTCCCAAAATCCCAGCCCGTTCCCAGTGGGAATTTCCAGGATAAACCCATCTCTGTCGACGTGAGCCTGAAATTCCCAAAAATCCAAAAATTCACAGAAAAAATCCCGTAAAAAATCCTGGGAATTCCCAAAAAATTTCAAGTGGGAATTCCCAAAATCCCCAGTGCCCACTGGGAATTCCTGGGATCCCAGCCCATTCCCGGTGGGAATTCCCATTCTCAGGACAGATTTTTCCTGGGAATTCCCTGCCTGGGGACAGGATTTTTCCCAGGAATTCCCTGACTCAGGACAGATTTTTCCCAGGAATTCCGGCATTTCCAAGCTCAGGGCAAATTTTTCCTGGGAATTCCCATTCTCAGGGCAGGATTTTCCCAGGAATTCCTGTTCTCAGGATAGATTTTTCCTGGGAATTCTGGAATTTGCCTTCTCAGGGAGGGATTTTCCCAGGAATTCCCATTCCCAGGGTGGGATTTTCCCAGGAATTCCCATTCCCAGGGTGGGATTTTCCCAGGAATTCCCATTCCCAGGGTGGGATTTTCCCGGGAATTCCCTGATTCCCGTTCTCGGTGCGGGGTTTCCCGGGAATCCCCGGGAATCGCGGTGCCATTCCCGGTTTTCCCGCAGCTCTTCAGCCCGTCGGTGGCGGTGCCGGACGTGACCCTGCCCGACCTGGACAGCAGCCTGGCCAGCGTGAGCCCCATCCCGGCAATTCCCGGAATTCCGGCAATTCCGGGGACTCCCGGCCCCCAAAAGGGCAAATCCCAAATTTCCCACCCCCTGGGATTCCCATTCCCGCCCCCACGGCCCGGAATTCCCACGGAAAATCCCGGATTTTGGGGAATTCTGTGGAAAATTCCCATTTGGGATCCCAGCTGGGCCCGGGGGGTTTCCTGGGAAAAGCCAAAATGGGAATTTTTGGGATGGGGGGGAAAAGTGGGAATGTCCCGGGAGGGCCAAAATCCTGGGATTTGGGGGTTTTTGGGAATATCCCAGGGGATTCCTGTGGGGTGGGAACGGGGCAGGTTCCTGGGGTGGGATTCTTGGGGATATTCCGGGGGGTTTCGGGATATTCCATGGGGCGGGAGTGGTTTTTGGGATATTGGGATCGGGATCGGGATCGGGATTGGGATTGGGATTGGGATCAGGAGCTGGATCAGGATTGGGATTGGGATCAGGATTGGAATCAGGATCAGGATTGGGATCAGGAGCTGGATTGAGTTTTTTGGGATATTGGGATCGGGATTGGGATTGGGATTGGGATTGGGATTGGGATTGGGATCAGGAGCTGGATCAGGATTGGGATTGGGATCAGGATTGGAATCAGGATCAGGATTGGGATCAGGAGCTGGATTGAGATTGGGATTGGGGCTGGGATTGGGATTGGGATCAGGATCAGAGCTGGGATTGGGATTGGGATTGGGTTCAGCATCAGGGCTGGGAATTGGATTGGGGCTACGATTGGGATTGGGATTGGGATGAGGATTGGGATCAGTATCAGGATTGGGATTGGGATTGGGATCAGGAACAGGACTGGGATTGGGGCTGGAATTGGGATCCAGGATCAGGACTGGGATCAGGGATTGGGATCAGGATTAGGATCAGAGCTGGGAGTGGGATTGGGGCCAGGGTCAGGATGAGGGCTGGGATTGGGATTGGGATTGGGATTGGGATCAGGGATTGGGATTTGGATTGGGGCCAGGGTGAGGATGAGGGCTGGGATTGGAATCAGGGATTGGGATTGGGATCAGGGATCAGGGCTGGGATCAGAATTGGGGCTGGGATTGGGATGAGGATTTGGATCGGGATCAGGGATTGGGATTGGGGTTGGGATCAGGTTGGGGGTGGGATTAGGATTGGGATCAGGACTGGGATCGGGGCTGGGATTGGGATTGGGGCCAGGGTGAGGATGAGGGCTGGGATTGGGATCCACATTGGGATTGGGACTGGGATCAGGATTGGGATCAGAGCTGGGATTGGGATTGAGGCTGCAGTTGGGATCAGGATTGGGACTGGGATTGGGAATGGAATTGGGATTGGTGTCAGGGTTGGATTAGGATCAGTGCTGGGATTGGGATTAGGATCAGTGCTGGGATTGGGATTGGGATCAGGACTGGGATCAGGGATTGGGGTTGGGATTGAGTTCGGGATCAGGGCTGGGATCAGAGCTGGGATTGGGATCGGGATCGGTATCAGGACTGGGGTTGGGATCAGGGATTGGGGTTGTGATTGGGATCAAGGCTGGGATCCGGATTGGGGCGGGATTGGGATCAGGATTGGGATTAGTGTCAGGGGGATTGAGGCTGCAGTTGGGATCAGGATTGGGACTGGGATTGGGATTGGGATTGGTGTCAGGGTTGGGTTAGGATCAGTGCTGGGATTGGGATTAGGATCAGTGCTGGGATTGGGATTGGGATCAGGACTGGGATCAGGGATTGGGGTTGGGATTGAGTTCGGGATCAGGGCTGGGATCAGAGCTGGGATTGGGATCGGGATCGGTATCAGGACTGGGGTTGGGATCAGGGATTGGGGTTGTGATTGGGATCAAGGCTGGGATCCGGATTGGGGCGGGATTGGGATCAGGATTGGGATTAGTGTCAGGGTTGGGATCAGTGCTGGGATTGGGATCAGTGCTGGGATTGGGATCAGTGCTGGGATTGGAATCAGGATCAGGATTGGGGTTGGGATCAGGTTTGGGGCTGGGTTTGGGGCCAGGATCAGGATTGGGATTGGGCTGGGATCGGGATCAGGTTTGGAATTGAGATTAGGGCCGGGATCACAGCTGAGATTGGGATTGGGATCACGGCCAGGATCAGGGCTGGGATTGGGATCCAGGATCAGGATTGGGATCAGGGCTGGGATTGGGATCCAGGATCAGGATTGGGGCTGGGATTGGGATCGGGATCAGGGATTTGGATTGGGATCAGGTCAGGATCAGGGCTGGAATTGGGATTGGGCTCAGGGCTGGGAATTGGATTGGGACTGGGATTGGGATCAGGATCAGGGATTGGGATGAGATTGGGATCAGGGCTGGGATTGGGATCCAGGATCAGGATTGGGATCAGGGCTGGGATTGGGATCGGGATCAGGGATTTGGATTGGGATCAGGGTTGGGATTGGGATTCAGGATCAGGATTGGGATTCAGGATCTGGATTGGGATCAGGGCTGGGATTGGGATTCAGGATCAGGATTGGGATCTGGATTGGGATCAGGGCTGGGATTGGGATCGGGATCAGGGTCAGGACTGGGATCGGGATCGGGATCAGGGCTGGGATTGGGATCGGGATCAGGGTCAGGACTGGGATCGGGATCGGGGCCGGGATCCTCCCCAGGCCCATTCCCAGCTGTCCCTGGATCATGGCACCAGCTCCGCCCCATTCCGGGATTTCCCTCCCCGGGATCATTTCTGGGAACGTTTGGGATGAGCAGGGCGGGGCTTGGGATCCCTCTAAAACCCCAAAAACCTCGGAAGGAGCGGGAATCATTCCCGGAATTCCGGCAGATCCAGGATCTCCTCTCGAACCAGGAGCAGCAGAAACCGACGGAGACCGAGCCCGGCGCGGGGGACTCCGGTATCCCCAGGGGATTTGGGGGAATTTTGGGATTTTGGTATTTTTGTGGTATTTGGGGTATTTGGGAATGGGGGACTCCGGTATCCCGAGGGGATTTGGGGGAATTTGGGATTTTTGGGGTATTTGGGAATGAGGGACTCCGGTATCCCAGAGGGGAATTTGGGGGATTCTGGGATTTTTGGGGTATTTGGGGTATTTGGGAATGGGGGACTCCGGTATCCCGAGGGGGATTTGGGGGAATTGGGATTTGTGGGGATTTTTGGGGTATTTGGGAATGGGGGCCTCCGGTATCCCGAGGGGATTTGGGGGAATTTCGGATTTGTGGGGATTTTTGGGGAATTTGGGAATGGGGGACTCCGGTATCCCCAGGGGATTTGGGGGAATTTCGGATTTGTGGGGATTTTTGGGGAATTTGGGAATGGGGGACTCCGGTATCCCCAGGGGATTTGGGGGAATTTCGGATTTGTGGGGATTTTTGGGGAATTTGGGAATGGGGGACTCCGGTATCCCCAGGGGATTTGGGGGAATTTCGGATTTGTGGGGATTTTTGGGGAATTTGGGAATGGGGGACTCCGGTATCCCCAGGGGATTTGGGGGAATTTCGGATTTGTGGGGATTTTTGGGGTATTCGGGAATGGGGGACTTGGGTATTCCATGGGAATTTTGGGATATTTGGGAATGAGGGACTCCGGTATCCCAGAGGGGATTTTGGGGGATTTTGGGAATTTTGGGATTTTTGGGGTATTTGGGAATGAGGGACTCCGGTATCCCAGAGGGGATTTTGGGGGATTTTGGGAATTTTGGGATTTTTGGGGTATTTGGGAATGAGGGACTCCGGTATGCCGAGGCGATTTGGGGGAATTTGGGGAATTTTGGGAATTTTGGGGTATTTGGGAATGGGGGACTCCGGTATCCCAGAGGGGATTTTGGGATTTTTTTTTTTCTTTTGGGGCATTCCCTGCTGTCCATCCCAAACATTCCCTGCTGTCCCCTGCACTGCCCCGCCCCTGTTCCTGGTGGATTATCCCAATCCCACAATCCCAACCCCACAATCCCAAATTCACAATCCCAATCCCAAATTCCCGTTTTTCCAGGGAAGCAGCTGGTGCCCTGCACGGTGCATGATCCCAATCCCACATTCCCAATCCCACAATCCCAAATTTCCAATCTCATTTTTCCCAATCCCAAATCCCAAATTCCCGTTTTTCCAGGGAAGCAGCTGGTGCCCTGCACGGTGCAGCCGCTGCTCCTGGTGGATTATCCCAATCCCACAATCCCAAATTCCCAATCCCACATTCCCAATTTCCCACATTCCCGTTTTCCAGGGAAGCAGCTGGTGCCCTGCACAGTGCATGATCCCAATTCCACATTCCCAATCCCAAATTTCCAATCCCATTTTCCCAACCCCAAATTCTCGTTTTTCCAGGGAAGCAGCTCGTTCCCTGCACGGTGCAGCCGCTGTTCCTGGTGGATGATCCCAATCCCACATTCCCAAATCCCACATTCCCGTTTTTCCAGGGAAGCAGCTGGTTCCCTGCACGGTGCAGCCCCTGTTCCTGGTGGATTATCCCAATCCCAAATCCCAATTTCCCATTTTTCCAGGGAAGCAGCTCGTTCCCTGCACGGTGCAGCCCCTGTTCCTGGTGGATTATCCCAATCCCACAATCCCAAATTCCCAATCCCACATTCCCAATTTCCCACATTCCCGTTTTCCAGGGAAGCAGCTGGTGCCCTGCACAGTGCATGATCCCAATTCCACATTCCCAATCCCAAATTTCCAATCCCATTTTCCCAACCCCAAATTCTCGTTTTTCCAGGGAAGCAGCTCGTTCCCTGCAAAGTCCAGCCGCTGTTCCTGGTGGACTCCAGCGCCGTGGACGTGGCGTCCGGGGACCTTCCCATCTTCTTCGAGCTGGGCGAGGGGCCGGGCTTCCCGGACGGGGACGAGTACCCCGAGGAGTACCCCGAGGAGCACCCCCGGGAGCACCCCCGGGAGCACCCCCGGGACCCCGCGCTGCTGCCGCGGCCGCCCAAGGACCCGGCCGTGTCCTAAAACCGGGACCGGGACAGGGACAGGGACACGATCCCAAAAAACTGGGGGGCCCAAAAAACCAGGGTCCCAAAAAACAGGGATCCCAAAAAACCAGGGATCCCAAAACACCAGGATCCCAAAACACCAGGGTCCCAAAAAACCAGGGGTCCCAAAACACCAGGGATCCTAAAACCAGGGATCCCAAAAAAACAGGGATCCCAAAACACCAGGGATCCCAAAAACCCACGGATGGGGAAAGGGAAGGAAGCCCCAGAGACTCGTCCTGCTTCTCGCACACAGCCCGGAGCCGCCGCTCCCTCGGAGCGCCCCGGGGGATCCCGGGAATTCCGGGGGATCCCAGAGGATCCTGGCACATCCTGGACCATCCCAGAGGATCCTGGGGGATCCTGAATCGTCCCGGGGGATCCTAAATCATCCTGGAGCATCCCAGGGGATTCTGGAGGATCCTGAACCATCCCAGGGAATCCTGGAGCATCCCAGAGGATCCTGGGGGATCCTGAATCGTCCCGGGGGATCCTAAATCATCCTGGAGCATCCCAGGGGATTCTGGAGGATCCTGAACCATCCCAGGGAATCCTGGAGCATCCCAGAGGATCCTGGGGGATCCTGAATCATCCTGGAGGATCCTAAATCGTCCTGGAGAATCCCAGAATTCTGGAGGATCCTGAATCACCCTGGAGAATCCTGGGGGATCCTAAATCATCCTGGAGAATCCTAAATCATCCTGGAGAATCCCAGAGCGTCCTGAGGAATCCTGGAGGATCCCAAATCATCCCGAGGAGTCCTGGAGGATCCCAAATCATCCCGAGGAGTCCTGGAGGATCCTAAATCATCCTGGAGCATCCCAGGGAATCCCGGAGCATCCCGGGAATCCTGGAGGATCCCGGAGAATTCCGGGAAATCCCAGAGGATCCTGGACCATCCCAGGGAATCCTGGAGCATCCCGGAGAATTCCGGAGGATCCCAGATCATCCCAGGAAATCACAGAGGATCCCAGAAAATCGTGGAGCATCAGAAGGGATCCCAGAAGATCCCAGAAAATCGTGGAGCATCCTGGTGGATCCCAAATCATCCTGAGGAATCCTGGAGCATTCCAGGAGATCCCAAAGTATCCCGGAGGATCCCAGGGATCCGTGGGATCCAGAGAGTGACGGAGCCCCGGGATCTGGGCGAGCAGAAATCCAGGGATCCCCAAATCCCGGAATATCCCAGGAAAAAACTGCACCGAAAATGCACGGAATGCCCCAGGACCCCAAAATCCTGTGGGACCCCAAAATCTTGGGGAAATCTTGAATGCCTCAGGATCCCAAAATCCAGCAGATCCCAAAATCCCAGGGAAACTAGGAATGCCCCAGGATCCCAAAATCCTGTGGGACCCCAAAATCCTGGAGAAACCTGGAATGCCCCAGGACCCCAAAATCCAGCAGATCCTAAAATCCTGGAAATTCCACCCAACCCCAAAGCCTGGCAGTGCCTGAACCCCACAGGACCCCAAAATCCAGCGGTGCCTCGAATCCCACGGGACCCTAAAATCCTGTGGGAAACCCCAAAATCCAGTGGCATCCTAAAATCCCATAGGACCCCAAAACCTTGCGGTGGCACCAGATTTCCAAAGCTGTGGGAACCCCAAAATTTAGTGGGACCCCCAAAACCTGGCAGTGCCCCAAATCCCACGGGACCCTAAAATGAAATGGGACCCTAAAATCCAATGGGACCCCATAACCGCCACGAGACCCCCAAAGTTAGGGAAACCCCAAAATCCTGTGGGAAACCCCAAAATTTAGTGGGACTCCCCAAAACCTGGCAGTGTCCAAACACGACAGGACCGTAAAATCCAATGGGACCCCATAACCGCCACGAGACCCCCAAAGTTAGGGAAACCCCAAAATCCTCTGACATCCTAAAACCTGGCAGTGCCCAAACATGACAGGACCCTAAAATCCCACGGGACCCTAAAATCCAATGGGATCCCAAAATCCAATGGGATCACAAAACCTGGCAGTGCCACGAGACCCCCAAAGTTAGGGAAACCCCAAAATCCTGTGGGATCCCAAAACCTGGCAGTGCCCAAATCCCACAGGACCCTAAAAGCCTGTGGGAAACCCCAAAATCCAGTGGGATCCCAAAACCTGGCAGTGCCTAAACATGACAGGACCCTAAAATCCAATGGGACCCCAAAATCCAGTGGGACCCCAAAACCTGGCCATGCCCTAAGCCCACGGGACCCCAAAATCCAGTGGGACCCCAAAACCTGGCCATGCCCAAATCCCACGGGACCCCAAAATCCAGTGGGACCCCAAAATGTCGCGCTGCCACAAGACCCCCAGAGCCAGGGGAACCCCAAAATCCTGTGGGAAACCCCAAAATTTAGTGGGACTCCCCAAAACCTGGCAGTGTCCAAACACGACAGGACCGTAAAATCCAATGGGATCCCAAAATCCAATGGGATCACAAAACCTGGCAGTGCCACGAGACCCCCAAAGTTAGGGAAACCCCAAAATCCTGTGGGATCCCAAAACCTGGCAGTGCCCAAATCCCACAGGACCCTAAAATCCAGTGGGACCCCAAAATCCCACAGGACCCCAAAACCTGGCAGTGCCCAAACATGACAGGACCCTAAAATCCAATGGGATCCCAAAATCCTGTGGGATCCCAAAACCTGGCAGTGCCCAAATCCCACAGGACCCTAAAATCCAGTGGGACCCCAAAATCCCACAGGACCCCAAAACCTGGCAGTGCCCAAACATGACAGGACCCTAAAATCCAATGGGATCCCAAAATCCTGTGGGATCCCAAAACCTGGCAGTGCCCAAATCCCACAGGACCCTAAAATCCAGTGGGACCCCAAAATCCCACAGGACCCCAAAACCTGGCAGTGTCCAAACACGACAGGACCCTAAAATCCAGTGGGATCCCAAAATCCAGTGGGATCACAAAACCTGGCCATGCCCCAATCCCACGGGACCCCAAAAATCCAGTGGTGCCCCAAAACCTGGCAGTGCCCAAACATGACAGGACCCTAAAATCCCACGGGACCCTAAAATCCAATGGGATCCCAAAATCGAATGGGATCACAAAACCTGGCCATGCCCCAATCCCACGGGACCCCAAAAATCCAGTGGTGCCCCAAAACCTGGCAGTGCCCAAATCCCACAGGACCCTAAAAGCCGGTGGGACCCCAAAATCCCACAGGACCCCAAAACCTGGCAGTGCCCAAACATGACAGGACCCTAAAATCCAATAGGATCCCAAAATCCAATGGGACCTCAAAACCTGGCCATGCCCTAATCCCTCGGGACCCCAAAATCCAGTGGGACCCCAAAACCTGGCCATGCCCTACTCCCACGGGACCCCAAAATCCAGTGGGACCCCAAAATGTGGCGCTGCCACAAGACCCCCAGAGCCAGGGGAACCCCAAAATCCTGTGGGAAACCCCAAAATCCTGTGGCATCCTAAAACCTGGCAGTGTCCAAATCCCACAGGACCCTAAAGTCCTGTGGGATCCCAAAATCTGATGGGACCCCAAAACCTGGCAGTGCCACGAGACCCCCAAAGTTAGGGAAACCCCAAAATCCTGTGGGATCCCAAAATCTGATGGGACCCCAAAACCTGGCAGTGCCCAAATCCCACAGGACCCTAAAAGCCGGTGGGACCCCAAAATCCCACAGGACCCCAAACCCCCCAGCCCCACAAGTCCCCAGTTTCAGCTTCTCCAATTCCTGCTCTGGGCATTCCTGGTTTTTATTCCTGGCTTCCTTTTGGGGGATCCCGCTGGAATTCTGAGGTGTCCCAGTGGAATTTTGGGGGGATCCCGCTGGAATTCTGGAGGGATCCCACTGGAATTCCGGGGGATCCTGCTGGAATTCTGGGGAATCTGCTGGAATTCTGGGGGATCCCGCTGGAATTCCCGGGAATCCTTCTGGAATTCCGTGCGCTCCCAGTTTGGTGTTCCCGGATTTCGCCGCTCCGGGATTTGTCCCTGGACCTCGGGATTGGGATCAGCGACCCCGGAACTGAACTTGGGAATTTTACAGGAGAGAAGGACCCGGATCCCAAATGGGACCGAGCCGGGGTTCCGCGTGGGAATGTCAGGATTCCGTATGGGAATGTGTCGGGATTTCATGTAGGATCGAGTCGGGATGCCACGTGGGATTGAGTCGGGATTCCACGTGGGATCGAGTCGGGATTCCACGTGGGAACACGTCGGAATCCCATACGGGAATGTCAGGATCCCAGGTGGGAATGTTGGGATCCCGTATGAGAATGCCCGAATTCCCTATGGGAATGTCAGGATCCCATACGGAAGTGTCGGAATTCCATACGGAAATGTCGGGATCCCGCGTGGGAATGCCCAAATTCCATATGGGATCCCATGTGGAAATGTCGGGATCCTGTGTGGGAATGTTGGGATCTCACGTGGGAATGTTGAGATCACGTGTGACAATTCCAGGATCCCGCGTGGGAATGTCCAAATCCCACGTGGGAATGTCGGGATCCCATACAGGAATGCCTGGATTCCGTACAGAAATGTCGGGATCCTGTGTGGGAATGCCGAGATCCCACGTGGGAATGTCGGGATCCCACGTGGGAACGCTGGAATCCCGTGTGACAATGCCAGGATCCCGTGTGGGAACTCTGGAATCCCATGTGGAAATAGCAGGATCCCGTGTGGGAATGCCCAAATTCCGCGTGGGAACCCCGGGATCCCGTGTGGGAACGCCGGGATCCCGTGTGGGAATGCCCAAATCCCGTGTGGGAACGCCGGGATCCCGTGTGGGAATGCCCAAATCCCGTGTGGGAACGCCGGGATCCCGTGTGGGAATGCCCAAATCCCGTGTGGGAACGCTGGGATCCCGTGTGGGAATGCCGGGATCCCATGTGGGAATGCCCAAATTCCGTGAGGGAACGCCGGGATCCTGTGTGGGAATGCCCAAATTCCATGTGGGAACGCCGGGATCCTGTGTGGGAATGCCCAAATTCCATGTGGGAACGCCGGGATCCCGTGTGGGAATGCCCAAATTCCGCGTGGGAACGCCGGGACGCCGCGGGAGCGCGTGCTCTGCACAGACAGATCTCCATAAACCACGGCTCCGCCGCTTCCGCCTTCTCCGGCGTCCCGTGGGGGGCTGGGAAGCAACGGAGGGGATCCGGCCCCGGGAATGGGGATCCGGCCCCGGGAATGGGGATCCGGCCCCGGGAATGGGGATCCGGCCCTGGGAATGGGGATCTGGGAATGGGAATCGGGATCCGGCCCCGGGAATGGGGATCCGGGAATGGGAATGGGGATCCGGGGCTGGGAATGGGGATCCGGCCCCGGGAATGGGGATCCGGGAATGGGAATGGGGATCCGGCCCCAGGAATCGGGATCTGGGAATGGGAGTTGGGATCCAGGAATGGGAGTTGGGATCCAGGGCTGGGAATTGGGCCCCTGGAACTGGGATCCGGAGGTGGGAATTGGGATCCAGCCCCAGGAGTTGGGATCCAGGGCTGGGAACTGGGATCTGGAGGTGGGAATTGAGATCTGGCCACGGGAATTGGGATCCAGCCCTGGGAGTTGGGATCCAGCCCCATGAATTGGGATCTGGAGCTGGGAATTGGGATCTCAGCCAGGAATTGGGATCCGGGAATAGGGAATTGGGATCCACAGTTGGGAATTGGGATCCAGAGTTGGGATCCAGGGCTGGGAATTGGGATCCAGAGTTGGGAATTGGGATCTAGCCTTGGGAATTGGGATCCAGGGCTGGGAATTGGGATCCAGAGTTGGGAATTAGGATCTAACCTTGGGAATTGGGATCCGGGGCTGGGAATGGGGATCCCAGCCCGGGAATGGGGTGCCGGGAATGGGAATGGGGATCCAGGAATGGGAATGGGGATCCGGCCCCGGGAATCGGGATCTGGGGCTGGGAACTGGGATCCAGCCCCAGGAGTTGGGATCCAGAGTTGGGAATTAGGATCTAACCTTGGGAATTGGGATCCAGGGCTGGGAATTGGGATTGAGCCCCTGGAACTGGGATCCAGGGCTGGGAACTGGGATCCAGCCCCAGGAGTTGGGATCCAGAGTTGGGAATGAGGATCCAGGACTGGGAACTGGGATCCAGCCCTAGGAACTGGAATCTGGGGCTGGAAATTGGGACCTGGAGCTGGGAATTGGGATCCAGGCACTGGAATTGGGATCCAGGCACTGGAATTGGGGTTGGGCCCCTGGAACTGGGATCCGGCCCCGTGAATTGGGCTCCAGACCCAGGATGGGATCCGGCCCTGGGAGTTGGGAGCTGGAGCTGGGAATTGGGGTCCAGAGCTGGGAATTGGGATCTGGGGTCAGGAATTGGGATCCAGCCGCAGGACCTGGGGCTGGGAATTGGGATCTGGGGCTGGGAATTGGGATCCAGCCCCGGGAATTGGGATCTGGCCCCTGGAATTGGGATCCAGGGGTGGGAACTGGGATCTGGCCCTGGCAGTTGGGATCTCTCAGCTGGGAATTGGGATTGGGCCCCTGGAACTGGGGTTGAGCCCCGTGAATTGGGATCCAGACCCAGGATGGGATCCGGAGCTGGGAATTTGGATCAGGGCACTGGAACTGGGATCTGGCCCTGGGAATTGGGGTCCAGCCCCAGGCATTGGGATTTGGGATCTGGGGCTGGGAATTGGGATCTGGCCCCTGGAATTGTGATCCAGAGGTGGGAATTGGGATCCAGGGGTGGGAACTGGGATCTGGCCCTGGCAGTTGGGATCTCTCAGCTGGGAATTGGGATTGGGCCCCTGGAACTGGGGTTGAGCCCCGTGAATTGGGATCCAGACCCAGGATGGGATCCGGAGCTGGGAATTTGGATCAGGGCACTGGAACTGGGATCTGGCCCTGTGAGCTGAGAGCCAGCCCCAGGAACTGGGATCCAGCCCCAGGAATTGGGATCCAGAGTTGGGAATTGGGATCTGGGCTCGGAAATTGGGATCCAGGGCTGGGAACTGGGATCCAGCCCTGGAATCTGCCCCAGGGGATCTGCGGGGGTGTCGGGGAATGTCCCCCTAATCCAAGACCCCTGGGACCCTCAGCACTGGAATTAAGATTGAGCCTTGGGGACTGGGATCTGGAGCTGGGAATTGGGATCCTGCCCCTGGAACTGGGATCCAGAGTTGGAAATTGGGATCCAGGGCTGGGAACTGGGATCCAGCCCTGGAATCTGCCCCAGGGGATCTGCGGGGGTGTCGGGGAATGTCCCCCTAATCCAAGACCCCTGGGACCCTCAGGGCGGGATCAGGACTTCCCGGGACCCTCGGGGTGGGATCGGGACCCTCAGGGTGGGATCGGGACCCTCGGGGTGGGATCGGGACCCTCGGGTGGGATCGGGACATCCCAGGACCCTCAGGTGGGATCGGGACCCTCGGGGTGGGATCGGGACCCTCGGGTGGGATCGGGACATCCCAGGGGGGGAGGGGACACCGGGGGGGTCCGGCCACCCCCGGGACCCGGCCCGGGGACACGCGGGGAAGGTTCCGGAAGGTTCCGCGGGAGAATCCATCGGGAGCGGCGACGTCACAGCCCTGGGGACAGGAGAGGACAGTGGGGACAGTGACAGTGTCACAGCCCTGGGGACAGGAGAGGACATTGGGGACAATGTCACAGCCCTGGGGACATTGGGGACAGGACAGGACAGGGTCAGTGTCACAGCCCTGGGGACAGGACAGGACATTGGGGACAGTGTCACAGCTTTGGGGACAGGAGAGGACATTGGGGACAGTGTCAGTGTCACAGCCCTGAGGACAGTGGGGACAGTGACAGTGTCACACCCTGGGGACAGGACAGGACATTGGGGACAGGACAGTGTCACAGCCCTGGGGACAGCGGGGACAGGACAGGACAGTGTCACACCCTGGGGACAGGGGGGACACGGCGGTGTCACCTCTAGGTCACCTCGGGTCACAGCTGGGCCACCTCTGGGCCACCTCGTGTGACTTCTGGGACACCCGTGTCACCTCTGTCCCCAGCGGTGTCACCCTGTCACCCCCTGTCACCTCCCCCCCGGTGTCCCCAGAGCCACCCCTGCCACCCTCGGTGTCCCCGTGTCACCTCCTGCCACCCGCACTGGTGCCACCCTGTCCCCGTGTCCCCCCGGTCCCCAGCGGTGTCCCTCTGTCCCCTTGGCCACCCCCCGGTGTCCCCCGGTCCCCATGGCCACCCCCTGTCCCTCCCCGGTGTCACCCCAACCATCCCCCCCCCCAGGTGCCACCTTGTCCCCACGGCCACCCTGTGTCCCTCCCGCAGTGTCCCCGATGTCCCCCCCGAAACACCGGAACCCCAAAACCCCAAAACACCGGTACCCCAAAACACCGGGAACCCCCAACTGTGGGGACCCCGAAACACCAGAACCCCAAAACACCGGAACCCCAAAAACCCCAAAACACCGGGAACCCCGAACTGTGGGGACCCCGAAACACCGGAACCCCAAAACCCCAAAACACCGGAACCCCAAAAACCCCAAAACACCGGGAACCCCGAACTGTGGGGACCCCGAAACACCGGAACCCCAAAAACCCCAAAACACCGGGAACCCCGAACTGTGGGGACCCCGAAACACCGGAACCCCAAAACACCGGGAACCCCAAAAACCCCAAAACACCGGAAACCCCAAAAAAGGGAAACCCCAAAAACACCGGGAACCCCGAACTGTGCGGACCCCAAAACACGGGGAACCCCAAAAAACGAGGAACCCCAAACTGTGGGAACCCCGAAACCCCGGGAACCCCAAACTGTGGGAACCCCGAAACCCCGGGAACCCCAAACTGTGGGAACCCCAAAACACCGGGAACCCCAAAAACCCCAAAACACCGGAAACCCCAAAAAAGGGAAACCCCAAAAACACCGGGAACCCCGAACTGTGCGGACCCCAAAACACCAAGAACCCCAAAACACCGGGAACCCCAAAAAGGGAAACCCCAAAAACCCCATAAACGGGAACCCCAAACTGTGGGAACCCCAAAACACCGGGAACCCCAAAACCGGGAAACCCGAAAACACCGGGAACCCCAAAAACGGGAACCCCAAACTGAGCGAACCCCAAAACACTGGGAACCCCGAAAACCCCAAAAGCCAGAACCCCAAAACACTGGGAACCCCAAAAACGGGAACCCCAAACTGTGGGAACCCCAAAACACCGGGAACCCCAAAAACCCCAAAAACAGGAATCCCGAACTGTGGGGACCCCAAAACACCAAGAACCCCAAAACCGGGAAACCCCAAAAACACTGGGAACCCCAAGACCGGGAAGCCCCAAAAACGGGAACCCCAAACTGTGGGAACCCCAAAAAATGGAAACCCCAAAAAGAGAAATCCAAAAAAAACCCCAAAAACGGGAACCCCAAACTGTGGGAACCCCAAAAAATGGAAACCCCAAAAAGAGAAACCCAAAAAAACCCCAAAAACGGGAACCGCAAAAACAGGAACCCCAAAAAACACAATCCCAAAAACGGAGACCCCAAAATGTGGGAAACCCCAAAAACACCGGGAACCCCAAAAAAACCCAAAAAACGGGAACCCAAAAAAATACCGGGAACCCAAAAACACCGGGAACCCCCCAAAACGGGGAAACCCCAAAAACAGGAACCCCCCCAAAAAACCCAAAACGAGGAACCCCAAATTGTTTGAACCCCAAAAACACAGGGAACCCCAAAAAACAGGAATCCCCCAAAAAAAACCCAACAAAACGGGGAAACCCCAAATTGTGGGAACCCCAAAATAAAAACCAAAAACGGGAACCCCAAAAACTGGGAACCCGAAAAAAAAAAGGGAACCCCGAAAAACCGGAAACCCAAAAAAAACGGAGACCCCCAAAATGAGAACCCTAAAATGGGAACCCCAAAAACGGGGAACCCCAAAAACGGGAACCCCAAATTATTGGGGTCGGGATTTGGGGTCTGGGGGCTTTGGAGTTTTTGGGATTTGGGGTTTTGGGGTCCCCCAGGGTCGGGATTTGGGGGCTACCGGTGGGGGGGGCACCGGGACCCCCGGGGGAGGGGGGATTGGGGTCCCGGTGCCCGGTTTTGGGGTCCCAGTCCCCATTTTTGGGGTCCCCAACCCATTTTTGGGGTCTCCTTCCCCGTTTTTGGGGCCCCCAACCCATTTTTGGGGTCCTTTTTCCATTTTTGGGGTTCCTGTCCCCATTTTCGGGGTCTCTGTGCCAAATTTTGGGGTCTTTGTCCCCATTTTTGGGGTGCTCGTGCCCATTTTTGGGGTCCCTTTCCCCATTTTTGGGGTCCCCATCCCCAATTTCGGGGTCCCTGTCCCCATTTTCGGGGTCCCTATCTCCGTTTTTGGGGTCCCTTTCCCCATTTTTGGGGTCCCTGTCCCCCTTTTCGGGGTCCCTATCTCCGTTTTTGGGGTCCCTTTCCCCATTTTGGGGTCCCTGTCCCGTTTTTGGGGTCCCCATCCACATTTTCGGGGTCCCCTTCCCCATTTTGGGGGTCCCTTCCCCATTTTTGGCGTCCCCGTGCCCATTTTTGGGGTCCCTTCCCCATTTTTGGGGTCCCCGTGCCCATTTTCGGGGTCCCTTTCCCCTTTTTGGGGTCCCCTTTCCCATTTTCGGGGTCCCCTTTCCCATTTTTGGGGTCCCTTTCCCCATTTTCGGGGCCCCCGTGCCCATTTTCGGGGTCCCTGTCCCCATTTTGGGGTCCCTGTCCCGTTTTTGGGGTCCCCATCCACATTTTCGGGGTCCCCTTCCCCATTTTGGGGGTCCCTTCCCCATTTTTGGCGTCCCCGTGCCCATTTTTGGGGTCCCTTCCCCATTTTTGGGGTCCCCGTGCCCCTTTTTGGGGTCTTTGTCCCCATTTTCGGGGTCCCCGTGCCCATTTTCGGGGTCCCTTTCCCCTTTTTGGGGTCCCCTTTCCCATTTTCGGGGTCCCCTTTCCCATTTTTGGGGTCCCTTTCCCCATTTTCGGGGCCCCCGTGCCCATTTTCGGGGTCCCTGTCCCCATTTTTGGGGTCCCCGTGCCCATTTTCGGGGTCCCTTTCCCGTTTTTGGGGTCCTTATCCCCGTTTTCGGTCCCTTCCCCATTTTTGGGGTCCCCGTGCCCCTTTTTGGGGTCTTTGTCCCCATTTTCGGGGTCCCTTTCCCGTTTTTGGGGTCCCTTTCCCCATTTTCGGGGTCCCTTTCTCCATTTATGGGGTCCCTTTTCCCGTTTTTGGGGTCCCTATCTCCATTTTCGGGGTCCCCGTGCCCATTTTTGGGGTCCCCTTGCCCATTTTCGGGGTCCCCGTGCCCATTTTTGGGGTCCCCTTGCCCATTTTCGGGGTCCCCCAGCCCGTTTTTGGGGTCCCTGTCCCCCTTTTCGGGGTCCTCTTCCCAATTTTTGGGGTCCCCAACCCAATTTTGGGGTCCCCGTGCCCATTTTGGGGTCCCCAACACAATTTTGGGGTCCCTGTTCCCATTTTCGAGGTATTTTTTCCCATTTTTGGGGTCCCTTTCCCCATTTTCGGGGTCCCCGTGCCCATTTTCGGGGTCCCTTTCCCCATTTTTGGGTCCCTTTTCCCATTTTCGGGGTCCCTATCCCCATTTCTGGGGTCTTTGTCCCCATTTTCGGGGTCCCTGTCTCCATTTTTGGGGTCCCCAACCCAACTCTAGGGTCCCTGTCCCAGATTTTGGGGCCCCCAACCCAATTTTGGGGTCCCTTTTCCCGTTTTTGGGGTCCCCGTCCTCCTTTTTCGGGGTCCTCGTGCCCATTTTGGGGGTCACTTCCCCCTTTTTGGGGTCCCAGTCCCGTTTTTGGGGTCCCCGTCCTCCTTTTTCGGGGTCCTCGTGCCCATTTTGGGGTCCCCCTGTCCATTTTTTGGGGTCCCTTTCCCATTTTTGGGGCCCCTGTCCCGTTTTTGGGGTCCATTTCCCCCTTTTTGGGGTCCCTGTCCCCCTTTTCGGGGTCCTCGTCCCCATTTTTGGGGTCCCCAACCCAATTTTGGGGTCCCCGTGCCCATTTTGGGGTCCTTATCCCCATTTTCGTGGTCCCCGCGCCCGATTTTGGGGTTCCTTTTCCCGTTTTCGGGGTCCCTGCCTCCATTTTTGGGGTCCCTGTCTCCATTTTTGGGGTCCCCAACCCAATTTTGGGGTCCCCGTGCCCATTTTGGGGTCCTTATCCCCATTTTCGTGGTCCCCGCGCCCGATTTTGGGGTTCCTTTTCCCGTTTTCGGGGTCCCTGCCTCCATTTTTGGGGTCCCTGTCTCCATTTTTGGGGTCCCCAACCCAATTTTGGGGTCCCCGTGCCCATTTTGGGGTCCTTATCCCCATTTTCGTGGTCCCCGCGCCCGATTTTGGGGTTCCTTTTCCCGTTTTCGGGGTCCCTGCCTCCATTTTTGGGGTCCCTGTCTCCATTTTTGGGGTCCCCAACCCAACTCTAGGGTCCGTGTCCCAAATTCTGGGGTTCCCGTGCCCATTTTGGGGCCCGGGGTCTTTGTCCCCATTTTCGGGGTCCCTGTCTCCATTTTTGGGGTCCCCAACCCAACTCTAGGGTCCCTGTCCCAGATTTTGGGGCCCCCAACCCAATTTTGGGGTCCCTTTTCCCGTTTTTGGGGTGCTTTTCCCAATTTTGGGGTCTCCTTCCCCAATTTTGGCGTCTTTGTCCCTATTTTTGGGGTTCCTGTCCCCATTTTTGGGGTCTCTGTGCCCAATTTGGGGGTCCTAACCCCCATTTTTGGGGTCCTCGCGCCCATTTTGGGGTCCCCTTCCCCATTTTCGGGGTCCCTGTCCCCATTTTTGGGTCCCTTTTCCCATTTTTGGGGTCCCCTTCCCCATTTTCGGGGTCCCTGTCCCCATTTTTGGGTCCCTTTTCCCATTTTTGGGGTCCCCTTCCCCATTTTCGGGGTCCCTGTCCCCATTTTTGGGTCCCTTTTCCCATTTTTGGGGTCCCCTTCCCCATTTTCGGGGTCCCTGTCCCCATTTTTGGGTCCCTTTTCCCATTTTTGGGGTCCCCTTCCCCATTTTCGGGGTCCCTGTCCCCATTTTTGGGTCCCTTTTCCCATTTTTGGGGTCCCCTTCCCCATTTTCGGGGTCCCTGTCCCCATTTTTGGGGTCTCTGTCTCCATTTTCGGGGTCCCTTTTCCCATTTTTGGGATCCCTTTCCTAATTTTGGGGTCCCTTTTCCCATTTTCGGGGTCCCTCTCCCCGTTTTTGGGGTCCCTTTTCCCATTTTCGAGGTCCCTCTCCCCATTTTTGGGGTCCCTTCCCCATTTTTGGGGTCCCAGTCCCGTTTTTGGGGTCCCCTTTCCCCATTTTCGGGGTCCCAGTCCCGTTTTTGGGGTGCCCCTACCTTTGCCCAGCTGCGCCGAGGTGCTGAGGTCACCTGGGGGGGGCACAGGAGGATTTTGGGGTCCCTGGGGGGTTTTGGGGTCCCCGTGCCCGTTTTTGGGGTTCCTACCCCCGTTTTGGGGAATTTTGAGGGTCCCCCGAGAGAATTTTGGGGTCCCTCGAGGGCGGTTTTGGGGTCCCCGGGAGGGATTTTGGGGTCCCCATGTCCATTTTTGGGGGTCCCGTGTCCAGTTTTGGGGTCCCTCTCCCCATTTTTGGGGTCCCTACCCACATTTTGGGGATTTCTGGGGGTCCTCCGGGAGGATTTTGGGGTCCCTGGGGAGGTTTTGGGGTCCCCGGGGGTTTTTGGGTTCCCTGGGGGGGGGTCAGGGGGGTTTTGAGGTCCCTGGGGGTTTTTGGGGGTCTCCGGGGGGATTTTGGGAATTTGGGGTTCCCGGAGGGATTCAGGAGGGATTTGGAGTCCCCGGGGTTTTTGGGGGGGTCCCCGGGGTGGTTTTTGGGGTCCCCGGGGTGGTTTTGGGGTACCCGGTTCTATCCCGGTGCGGGGACCCCAAAGTGACCCCGGGACTGCTCCAGGGACCCCCAGCCCCATTTTGGGGGTCCCCAGCCCCATTTTTGGGTGCGGATTTGCCCCAGACCAATTTTGGGGGGACCCCAAACCCCCAGCCCCATTTTGGGGTGATCCCAAACCCCCAGCCCCATTTTGGGGTCCCCCATTTCCAGTTCCATTCCTGGGACCCCCCAACCGCGCTCTGGGCACCCCAAAACGAGACCCCAGACCCGTTTTGGGGGACCCCCAAAACTCGCAGCCCCCATAGGGACCCGGGGCAGGGATTTGGGGTTCCCAGGTGGGAATTTGGGATTTTTGGGTGCAGATTTGGGGTTCCCAGGTGCGGATTTGGGGTTCCCAGGTGGGAATTTGGGGGTTTTGGGTGCGGATTTGGGGTTCCCAGGTGCGGATTTGGAGTTTCCAGGTGCGGATTTGGGATTTTTGGGTACGGATTTGAGGTTCCCAGGTGCGGATTTGGGGTTCTCAGGTGGGAATTTGAGATTTTTGGGTGCGGATTTGGAGTTTCCGGGTATGAATTTGGGGGTTCCTTGTTGGGATTTGGGGTTCCAGGTGGGATTTGGGGTTTTTGGGTGCAAATTTGGGGGTTTTGGGTGCAGATTTGGGGTTTCCATGTTCGGATTTGGGGTTTCCAGGTGCGGATTTGGGGTTTTGGGTGCGGATTTGGGGTTCTCAGGTGTGGATTTGGGGTTCCAGGTGGGAATTTGGGATTTTTGGGTGCGGATTTGGGGTTCCCAGGTGCGGATTTGGGATTTTTGGGTCCGGATTTGAGGTTTCAGGGTATGAATTTGGGGTTTCAGGGTATGAATTTGGGGGTTCCTTGTTGGGATTTGGGGTTCCCAGGTGCGGATTTGGGGTTTCCAGGTGGGAATTTGAGATTTTTGGGTGCGGATTTGGAGTTTCCGGGTATGAATTTGGGGGTTTTGGGTGCGGATTTGAGGTTTCCAGGTGCGGATTTGGGGTTCTCAGGTGGGAATTTGAGATTTTTGGGTGCGGATTTGGAGTTTCCGGGTATGAATTTGGGGGTTCCTTGTTGGGATTTGGGGTTCCAGGTGGGATTTGGGGTTTTTGGGTGCAAATTTGGGGGTTTTGGGTGCAGATTTGGGGTTTCCATGTTCGGATTTGGGGTTTCCAGGTGCGGATTTGGGGTTTCCAGGTGTGGATTTGGGGTTTCCAGGTGCAGATTTGGGGTTTTGAAGTGCAGATTTGGGGTTTTGAAGTGCGGATTTGGGGTTTCCGGGTGCGGATTTGGGGTTTCCAGGTGTGGATTTGGGGTTCCCGATGCAGATTTGGGGTTTTTGGGTGCAGATTTGGGGTTTCGAAGTGCGGATTTTGGATTTCCATGTGCAGATTTGGGGTTTCCTTGTGCACATTTGGATTTTCCAGATGTGGTTTTGGGGTTCCCAGGTGCGGATTTGGGGTTTCCAGGTGGGAAATTGGGGTTCCCGGGTGCAGATTTGGGGTTTCCAAGTGCGGATTTGGGGTTTCTGGGTGTGAATTTGGGGTACCCAGGTGTGATTTTGGGGTTCCCAGGTGCGGATTTGTAGTTTCCCTGAGTGCAGATTTGGGGTTTCTGGGTGCAGATTTGGGGATTCCCTGAGTGCATTTGGGATTCTTGGGTGCGGATTTGGGGTTTCCGGGTGCGGATTTGGGATTTCTCGGTCTGGATTTGAGATTTTTGGGTGCGGATTTGGGATTTCTAGGTGGAGATTTGGGGGTTTAGGGTCCAGGTTTGGGATTTCCTGAGTGCATTTGAGATTTTTGGGTGCGGATTTGGGGTTTCCAGGTGGGAATTTGGGGTTTCTGGGTGCGGATTTGGGGTTTCTGGGTGCAAATTTGGGGGTTTTGGGTGCGTATTTGGGGTTTCCATGTTCGGATTTAGGGTTTCCAGGTGCGGATTTGGGGTTTCCAGGTGTGGATTTGGGGTTTCTCAGGTGGGAATTTGAGATTTTTGGGTGCGGATTTGGAGTTTCCGGGTATGAATTTGGGGGTTCCTTGTTGGGATTTGGGGTTCCAGGTGGGATTTGGGGTTTTTGGGTGCAAATTTGGGGGTTTTGGGTGCAGATTTGGGGTTTCCATGTTCGGATTTGGGGTTTCCAGGTGCGGATTTGGGGTTTTGGGTGCGGATTTGGGGTTCTCATGTGCGGATTTGGGGTTCCAGGTGGGAATTTGGGATTTTTGGGTGGATTTGTAGTTTCCCTGAGTGCAGATTTGGGGTTTCTGGGTGCAGATTTGGGGATTCCCTGAGTGCATTTGGGATTCTTGGGTGCGGATTTGGGGTTTCCGGGTGCGGATTTGGGATTTCTCGGTCTGGATTTGAGATTTTTGGGTGCGGATTTGGGGTTTCCAGGTGCGGATTTGGGGTCTCCAGGTGCAGATTTGGGGTTTAGGGTCCGGATTTGGGGTTTCTCTGAGTGTATTTGGGATATTTGGCTCCGGATTTGGGATTTGCATGTACGAATTTGGGGTTCCCAGGTGCAGATTTGGGATTTTGGGTCCGGATTTGGGGTTTCCGGGTGCGGATTTGGAGTTTCTGGGTGCAAATTTTTGAATTTCCTGAGTGTATTTGGGGTTTCTGGGTCCGGATTTGGGGTTTCCGGGTGCGGATTTGGAGTTTCTGGGTGCAAATTTTTGAATTTCCTGAGTGTATTTGGGGTTTCTGGGTCCGGATTTGGGGTTTCTCTGAGCGTGTTTGGGATTTTGGGTACGGACTTGGTGTTTCCATGTCCGGGTTTGGGGATTTTGGGTGCGAATTTGGGGTTTTAGGGTGTGGATTTGGGGTTTGCGTGTTCGGATTTGGGATTTCTGTGTGCGGATTTGGGGTTTCAAGGTGCAGATTTGGAATTTTTGGATACAGATTTGGGATTTCCCTGAGTGTATTTGGGATTTCTGTGTCCGGATTTGGGATTTCTAGGTGCAGATTTGGGGTTTCTGGGTGCAATTTTTTTTTTTTTTCCTGAGTGTATTTGGGGTTTCTAGGTGCAGATTTGGGGTTTCTGAGTCCGGATTTGGGGTTTCCCCGAGTGTATTTGGGATTTTGGGGTGCAGATTTGGGATTTCCCTGAGTATATTTGGGATTTTTGGCTCTGGATTTGGGGTTTACGGGTGCGGATTTGGGGTTCCGGGGTGATTTGGGGGTTCCATGGATGTATTTGGGGTTTCTAGGTGCAGATTTGGGATTTCAGGTCCGGATTTGGGGTTTCCAGGTGTAGATTTGGGGTTTCCATGGATGTATTTGGGGTTTCTAGGTGCAGATTTGGGATTTCGGGTCCGGATTTGGGGTTTCCAGGTGTAGATTTGGGTTTTCCATGTCCGGATTTGGGATTCCCTGAGTTTATTTGGGATTTCGGGTCCGGATTTGGGATTTTTGGGTGCGGATTTGGGGTTTCCATGTCCGGATTTGGGATTCCCTGAGTTTATTTGGGATTTCGGGTCCGGATTTGGGATTTTTGGGTGCGGATTTGGGGTTTCCATGTCCGGATTTGGGATTCCCTGAGTTTATTTGGGATTTCGGGTCCGGATTTGGGATTTTTGGGTGCGGATTTGGGGTTTCCATGTCCGGATTTGGGATTCCCTGAGTTTATTTGGGATTTCGGGTCCGGATTTGGGATTTTTGGGTGCGGATTTGGGGTTTCCATGTCCGGATTTGGGGTTTCTGGGTGCAGATTTGGGGTTTCCGGGTGCAGATTTGGGATTTCCAGTGGCGGATTTGGGATTTTTGGGTGCGGATTTGGGGTTTCCGTGTCCGGGTTTGGGGTCCCATGTACAAATTTGGGATTTCGGGTCCGATTTTCGGTTTCCCGCAGCTCCCCTCCCCCTCCCCCTCCCCTCCCCCTCCCTTGGATGGGGCGGAAGTGGAAAAACGGGAAAAAATCGAGGAAAAAAAGAGAAAAATGAGATTTTTAATCATTGGGGGAGGGGCGAGGGGGAGGGCAGGTCCTGGCAGGGCCTGGGAAGGTTCCAGAAGGTTCCAGAAGGTCCTGGCAGGGGCAGGGACACAGCCAGGTCCTGGCAGGGCCCTGGAAATGTCCTGGAAGGTCCTGGCAGGGTCGTGGAGAGCTGCCCCAGGTCCTGGCAGGGCCTTGGAGAGCAGCCCCAGGTCCTGGCAGGGCCATAGAGAGCACCCCCAGGTCCTGGCAGGGTCGTGGAGAGCAGCCCCAGGTCCTGGCAGGGTTGTGGTCACTCCCAGGTCCTGGCAGGGCCGTGGGCACATTGCCAGGTCCTGGCAGGGCCATGGAGAGCACAGCCAGGTCCTGGCAGGGCACACCCCCAGGTCCTGGCAGGGTTGTGGGCACAGCCAGGTCCTGGCAGGGCCATAGAGAGCACCCCCAGGTCCTGGCAGGGTCGTGGAGAGCAGCCCCAGGTCCTGGCAGGGCCATGGGCAGCACAGCCAGGTCCTGGCAGGGCCGTGGGAAGGTCCTGGCAGGGCCATAGAGAGCACAGCCAGGTCCTGGCAGGGCCATAGAGAGCACAGCCAGGTCCTGGCAGGGCCATAGAGAGCACAGCCAGGTCCTGGCAGGGCCATAGAGAGCACAGCCAGGTCCTGGCAGGGCCATAGAGAGCACAGCCAGGTCCTGGCAGGGCCATAGAGAGCACAGCCAGGTCCTGGCAGGGCCATAGAGAGCACAGCCAGGTCCTGGCAGGGCCATAGAGAGCACAGCCAGGTCCTGGCAGGGCCATAGAGAGCACAGCCAGGTCCTGGCAGGGCCATAGAGAGCACAGCCAGGTCCTGGCAGGGCCATAGAGAGCACAGCCAGGTCCTGGCAGGGCTGTGCTCACAGCCAGGTCCTGGCAGGGCTGTGGGCCCTTTGCCAGGTCCTGGCAGGGCCAGGGTGGCGGCAGCGGGGGCGGGGTCAGTCCGTAAAGTGCCGAGAGCGCCGCGGGGGCTCCGCCGGGGGTCCCCAAACCCCCCGGGGGTCCCGGAGCCCCCCGGGATTGCATTGATCCGACATTCACTGCAGGGACCCCCGGGACTGGGGGGCCGGGGGGTCCCGGGGGGTCCCCAGAGGGGTTTGGGGGGCCCGGGGGGTTTGGAGGTTTGGGGTCCCTGGGGGTTTCTGGGGTGTCTCTGGGGGGTTATCCTGGTTTATCCCGGGTCTGTCCCGGTTTATCCCTCGCAGTTGAGCACGCAGCAATCGTGCACGTACATGAGCACGGCCATGGGCTGGCCCGGGGGGTTTGGAGGTTTGGGGTTTGGGGGGTCTCTGGGGTGTCTCGGTGGTCTCTGGGTGTTTGTCCTGGTTTATCCCAGGTCTGTCCCGGGTCATCCCTCGCAGTTGAGCACGCAGCAGTCGTGCACGTACATGAGCACGGCCATGGGCTGGCCCGGGGGGTTTGGGGGTCCCGGTGGGTTTGGGGGTCCCTGGGGGTGTCTCGGTGGTCTCTGGGGGTCTCTAGGTGTTTGTCCTGGTTTGTCCCGGGTCTGTCCCGGTTTATCCCTCGCAGTTGAGCACGTAGTAGTCGTGCACGTACATGAGCACGGCCATGGGCTGGCCCAGGATCAGCGACATCCACACGGCCGCGTTGCCGTAGGGGCCGCGCAGGAACCGCGACACCAGCCACGCCAGCGGGATCTGGGGACAAGCACAGTGTCACCTGGTGTCACCCACTGCCATCCCCTGCCATCCCCTGCCACCCACTGTCACCCCCTGTCACCCCCTGCCAGCCCCTGCCCCGTGACAGCAGCCAGGCCAGAGGGATCTGGGGACAACGACAGTGTCACCTGGTGTCACCTTGTCACCCCCTGTCACCCCCTGCCCCGCGACACCAGCCAGGCCAGAGGGATCTGGGGACAAAGGGGACAGTCAGGAGTGTCACCTGGTGCCACCCCCTGCCAGCCCCTGCCCCGCGACACCAGCCACGCCAGAGGGATCTGGGGACAAGGGACAACGACAGTGTCACCTGGTGTCACCCTGTCACCCACTGCCATCCCTCTGCCACCTACAGTCACCCCCTGCCATCCCCTGCCAGCCCCTGCCCCGCGACACCAGCCAGGCCAGAGGGATCTGGGGACAATGGGGACAATGACAGTGTCACACGGTGTCACCCCCTGCCATCCCCTGCCAGCCCC
>NW_024369875.1:0-787 GCF_014805655.1 Passer montanus
TTTTTTTTGGGAAATTTTTTGGATTTTGTGAAAAATCCCAAAATTTTGGAATTCCACAAAATTTGAGATCCAAAAATTGGGAAAAAAACCCCAAAAATTCCCCCAAATTGGCGCCATTTTGTTTCTATTTGGGCGCCATTTTATTGCCTTTTTTCCCAATTTTTGCCAAATTTCGCCCAAATTTTGTCGGTTTTTTTTGGGAAATTTTTTGGATTTTGTGAAAAACCCCAAAATTTTCAAATTAGACAAATTTGGAATCTTAAAATTGGGGAAAAAAATCCCAAAATTTCCTAAAATTGGCGCCATTTTGACTCCATTTGGGCGCCATTTTGTTGCCTTTTTTCCCCAATTTTTGCCAAATTTCGCCCAAATTTTGTCAGATTTTTGTGGAATTTTTTGGGATTTTGTAAAAAACCCCAAAATTTTCAAATTAGACAAATTTGGAATCTTAAAATTGGGGAAAAAAGGCAACAAAATGGCGCCCAAATGGAGTCAAAATGGCGCCAATTTTAGGAAATTTTGGGATTTTTTTCCCCAATTTTAAGATTCCAAATTTGTCTAATTTGAAAATTTTGGGGTTTTTTACAAAAACACAAAAAATTCCACAAAAATCTGACAAAATTTGGGCGAAATTTGGCAAAAATTGGGGAAAAAAATCCCAAAATTTCCTAAAATTGGCGCCATTTTGACTCCATTTGGGCGCCATTTTGGTGCCGTTTTTTTGAATTTTTTCCAATTTTCACCCAAATTTTGTCAGATTTTTTGTGGAATTTTTTGTGATTTTGTA
>NW_024369876.1:0-787 GCF_014805655.1 Passer montanus
CAAAAATTCATTAAAATATCCAAAACATTCCCCAAAAACATTCCAAAATAGACCCCAAAAATTCACCAAAATATCCTCAAAAATCCCCAAAAATATCCTAAAATAGACCCTAAAAATTCACAAAAATATCCCCAAAAATACCCCAAAATAACCCCCAAAAATTCACAAAAATATCCCCAAAAATACCCCAAAAATTCACAAAAATATCCCCAAAATATCCCCAAAATAACCCCCAAAAATTCACAAAAATATCCCCAAAAACATCCCAAAATATCCCCCAGAAATTTACAAAAAATCCCCAAAAATATCCCAAAATAGCCCCCAAAAACTCACAAAAATATCCCAAATTTGGGGTATTTGGGAATAAAAATTTGGGGTCGTTGCCCCAAAACCCAAAAATCTGAGCCTGAGTCGTTTTGGGGAAAAAAGAGAATTTTGGGGCAAAAAAAGGAAATTTTGGGGCAAAAAAAGAGAATTTTTTTGGGGAAAAAAAGAGAATTTTGGGGGGGAAAAAGGGAATTTTGGGGGGAAAAAAAGGGAAATTGGGGGGAAAATGGAATTTTGGGGAAAAAAAGGGAATTTTTGGATTTTGGGGCAAAAAAAGGAAATTCTGGGGCAAAAAAGAGAATTTTTTGGGGAAAAAGGGAATTTTTGGGGAAAAAAATCTGAATTTTTTGGGAGGAAAAATTGGGATTTTTTGGGGGGGGAAATTGGGATTTTTAGAGGAAAATTTGGAAGTTTTGGGGGGGAAATTTGGATTTTTGGGGGGGAAAATTGGGATTTTTAG
>NW_024369877.1:0-787 GCF_014805655.1 Passer montanus
AATGACTCCAGAATGACCATGACTGACCCCGAGTGACCCAAACTGACCCCTAGGAGTGACCACTGACCGATCTGGCCGTAGGCCATGCTGATGAGCCTTGAGTGACCATAAATGACTATCAATTACAATTAATGACCATTAATGACCATCTATGATCATTAATGACCACTGAGTGACCCCGAGTGACCCCGAGTGACCCCAGAGTGACCACTGACCGATCTGGCCGTAGGCCATGCTGATGAGCCGCTCGTTGACCATTAATGACCATGAACGACCATCAATGACCATAAATGACCATTAATGACCGTTAATGACCGTTAATGACCATTAATGACCATTAATGACCCCAGAGTGACCCCGAGTGACCCCGAGTGACCACTGGGAGTGACCACTGACCGATCTGGCCGTAGGCCATGCTGATGAGCCGCTCGTTGACCATGAACGACCATCAATGACCATCAATGACCATTAACGACCATCAATGACCATTAATGACTATTAATGACTCCAGAATGACCATGACTGACCCCGAGTGACCCAAACTGACCCCTAGGAGTGACCACTGACCGATCTGGCCGTAGGCCATGCTGATGAGCCGCTCGTTGACCAGCTTGTCGCTGCGCGGATTCCGCGGCTGCCGCTTCATGATGTCGCTCTCGGCCGCCTCGTAGGCCAGGGAGATGGCGGGGACCTGGGGACCCCGAAAACGGGGTGAGAATTTTGGGGGAAAACCCCAAAAACGGGGTCGGGGTTTTGGAGGGAAAACCCAAAAACGGGGTGAGAATTT
>NW_024369878.1:0-787 GCF_014805655.1 Passer montanus
CCCCAAAAATACCAAAAAGTCCCAAAAAATCCCAAAATTGCCCCAAAATCCCCGATCCCAGCGTCTCCCCCCTCCCCGCGGCTCCTCAGGGTCCCGAGGGTGCCCCAAACCCCCCCGAGATGCGACCACCACGGGTTCCTCCCTTTTTCCTCATCCCAGAAGAACATTTGAGGTCCCCATGGAATTTTCACCCCCCAGAGACCCCAGAACCACATCGGGCCCCTTCCAGAAAGTTCCTCAATTGTCCTGAGATGTGACCACCACAAATTCCTCCCCTTCTCCTCCCCCTACAAGAATTTTTGAGGTCCCCATGGATTTGTCACCCCCCAGAGACCCCAGAACCACATCTGGCCCCTTCCAGAAAGTTCCTCAATTGTCCCCTCAAACCCCCCCGAGATACGACCACCACCCATTCCTCCCTTTTTCCTCATCCCAGGAGAACTTTTGGGGTCTCCATGGAATTTTCACCCCCCAGAGACCCCAGAACCACATCGGGACCCTCAATGGGGGATCCTTCCTTGTCCCCCCAAACCCCATTGAGATGCGACCACCATGGATTCCTCTCCTTCTCCTCCTTCCAGAAGAACTTTTGTGATCTCCATGCATTTTTCAGCCCCCAGAGACCCCGTAACCACATCAGGACCCCCTTTCCCACCCTCAGTTGGTTTCTCCAAACCCCCCCGAGATGCGACCACCACCCATTTCTCCCTTCCTTGGGATTGTACAAGAATTTTTGAGGTCCCCATGGAATTTTTCAGCCCCCAGAGACCCCATAACCACATCGGGC
>NW_024369879.1:0-787 GCF_014805655.1 Passer montanus
GCCCAAAAATTCACAAAATATTCCCAAAAAATTCCCCCAAAAGTGCCCAAAAATTCCCCAAAATTTCCCCCAAAAAATCCCAAAAAATTCACAAAAAATCCCCAAAAAATCCCCAAATATTCCCCAAAAGTTCACAAAAAAATCTCCAAATATTCCCAAAAATTCACCAAAAAATCTCCAAATATTCCCAAAAATTCACAAAATATTCCAACAAAATTTAACCAAAATTCCCAAAAAATTCCCCCAAAATTTCCCCCAAAAATCTCCCAAAAATTCTCCAAAAATTCCCAAAAAATTCACCAAAAATTCACAAAATATTTCCAAAAATTCACAAAAAATTCCCTAAATATTCCCAAAAATTCACCAAATATTCCCAAAAATTAATTCCAGGGGAAGAGGCCGAAAAAATCCGGGAATGGGGAGAAATTCCTGTGGGAAAAGGGAAAAATGGAATTAAAATCCGAATTTTTGAGCTCAAAAATTCCCAAAATATTCCCTAAAAAATAAAAAAAATCCCCAAAAATTTCCCCAAAAAATCCCAAAAAATTTCCCCAGAAAATCCCCCAAAAATTCACAAAAAAATTCACAAAAATTCACAAAATATTCCCAAAATATTCCCTAAAAAATCCCCCAAAATTCCGCCAAAAGTGCCCAAAAATTCCCCAAAATTTCCTCCCAAAATAAAAAAAAAAATCTCCCAAAAATTCCCAAAAAATTCATCAAATATTCCCAAAAAATAATTCCCGAGGAAGATCCCCAAAAAATCCGGGAATGGGGAGAAATTCCT
>NW_024369880.1:0-787 GCF_014805655.1 Passer montanus
TAAATCATCTACACAGATGTCTATTGCACTTAAATCATCTACACCAAATGTCTATCTTAGTTCACTCCCTAAAGCTCTCACTTGGGACAACTGGCTCTTACTTTTGACTACCTCAGAAAGATGATAAAAGTACCTAGATAGAATCCTTAATCCTTTGGCAAAAAGACTGGTGACATTTTTGTTTTAGACACATCAAGCAAAAAATTTAATTGAAGGAATATGCTTGTTTAAACTTGTGTAAGTTTCAAGATCTCTAGCTTCACAGGTTCACATTTTTGTGAAGGATACTCATTGGTCAAGGAAAACTTGCCAATGCAGATAAGGTCCAAACCTCCTACCCAAATGATTTCAAATTATTAAACTGGAAGTCACTTCTACGTGCTAACTATATCCTTCATTCATAAAGACAAAACAACTCTTTAGTGGTCTGTATTAAATTATATTTAATGTTTAATTAATGTCGAAATTCATCTTTCTGTGAGGAGAGGCATTGGCTGGCCTTGCCCTCACTAACCCATCACAGGGAGCAGCTGAGCCCTGCAGCCAAGGAGCTGGCACCTCTGGGAAAGCATATTTAAGAAAAGGCAGAAAAAGGGACAAAAAAAAGTAAAAAAAATAGCAGCTGCAAGGTCAGAAGAGAAAGAGGATGAGGAGGAGGCAGCACAGCAGAAGCTGGAACAAGCAATCACACTGCAGCCCACTGGAGGTCTGTGGTGGAATGGGGTCACTGTGAGAGGCAATAAGCAGGAGCAGCAAGAACCTGCTGTGGACTAATACTAGCTGTCCC
>NW_024369881.1:0-787 GCF_014805655.1 Passer montanus
CCAGGGTCAGTAGGTGCCTGCTGTTGTGCACAGCTCTGCTAAACTGCACAGGAGGGGCTGAGCTGCACTAAAAGATGCAACCATCAGTAAATGGTTGTGGGGTTCTGCTTTTACTCTTTCTGTCTAGGAATGCAGCCAGTCTGGAGGTGTTTTAAGCTCATTTTAAGGGTCAATACCATCACCTTTCACTTATATGATTGGGTTTCTATTTTATATTTTACACAGAAAACTTCCTCTGCTGCATTTGTACATTCAGATCTTTCAAACAAAGAAAAATGAAAACCCTGGGCTGAAACATGTTATAAAGAGTTTTTATTTTCAATATCACTTCTCCTTATGTTTTTCACTCTTAGGCTGTTTACTTGATTATTTTAAATTTTAAGTAAATTTTCTGGAGGAGAATAGAGGTTTTTGTGTTAAGCACAAGATGCCAGCTTCCTGCAGAGGTCTCTCTAGGGGGACTGAAATCATATTACAGTGAGATAACATGTGTTTGGGAGTGTGAAAAACGAATACATTTGATTTATCAAACTTTCACAGCTTTGGAGAGCTCAGAATAAAGTGGCAGTGATCATTCCTGGCTCACAGGGCAGGAATTCCTGTGGCTTCCCCTGGGGCACTGAGATTGAACATCTCTCCCAGATCCTGTCTGTTCTGGGATGAGGCCCTCGAGTCTTGCAGCAAGCTGGGAACAGGGAGAAGGAAGCAGGAAGATGCTGGATGTTCCAGGGAGCTTGGAGTTCCCACTTGGGTGTTAGAGAAACCAGAATGGTTTGGGTTGGAAGGG
>NW_024369882.1:0-787 GCF_014805655.1 Passer montanus
ATATAAATATATATTTATATATATATATACTTTATATATATAATCATTTATATATAATCCTTATATATAATATGTATGTTACATATATTATAATATCATAATATCATAATATATATTATAACATGCATCTATAACACACATCAGCTATTTCACTGCTATGTCCAAGCTTAATTAACAACAGAAATAAAAACTGTATCGTTATAACAAGGTTGCTTTAACACCCCATATATAAAATCCATTTCAATGTTTGCAAAAATCCAATATTCTAACATGTATCTGTAACACATATCAGCTATTTCACTGCTATGTCCAAGCTTAATTAACAACAGAAATAAAAACTGTATCGTTATAACAAGGTTGCTTTAACACCCCATATATAAAATCCATTTCAATGTTTGCAAAAATCCAATATTCTAACATGTATCTGTAACACATATCAGCTATTTCACTGCTATGTCCAAGCTTAATTAACAACAGAAATAAAAACTGTATCGTTATAACAAGGTTGCTTTAACACCCCATATATAAAATCCATTTCAATGTTTGCAAAAATCCAATATTCTAACATGTATCTGTAACACATATCAGCTATTTCACTGCTATGTCCAAGCTTAATTAACAACAGAAATAAAAACTGTATCTTTATAACAAAGTTGCTTTAAAATATATATAGATATTAAAATTTATATATATACTTTATATATAGAATCCTTATATATAATATATATGTTATATATATATTATAAGTCTATATTCTAACATGTATCTATAACACACATCAGCTATT
>NW_024369883.1:0-786 GCF_014805655.1 Passer montanus
ATTTTTGGGAAGTTTTTGAGATTTTGGGGAGTTTTGGGGATTTTTGGAGGTTTTTGAGTGGAAACCACTGGAAAAAGGGGAAATTGGGGAAAATTTGGGGGAATTCCTGAAAATTTGGGGGTTGGGGGGGTTTAGAGTTTTTTTGGGGCTTTTTGGGGGGGTTTTTTTTGGGGATTTTTTGGGGTTTTTTTGAGGTTTTTTGAGATTTTTTTGGGTTTTTTTGGGATTTTTTTGAGGTTTTTTGGATTTTCTTTGGTTTTTTGGGGGGGTTGATTTGGGATTTTTGGGAAGTTTTTGAGATTTTGGGGTGATTTTTGGGGATTTTGGGGTGATTTTTGGGGATTTTGACATCCCCTGTGGTTCTGAGGGAGGTTTTGTGGTGATTTTAGGCATTTTTGGGGTGATTTTGGGGTGTTTTTCTGGGATTTTGGGGTGATTTTGGGGTGTTTTTCTGGGATTTTGGGGTGATTTTGGGGTGTTTTTCTGGGATTTTGGGGTGATTTTGGGGTGTTTTTCTGGGATTTTGGGGTGATTTTGGGGTGTTTTTCTGGGATTTTGGGGTGATTTTGGGGTGTTTTTCTGGGATTTTGGGGTGATTTTGGGGTGTTTTTCTGGGATTTTGGGGTGATTTTGTTGATTTTGGGGTGATTTTTGGGGATTTTGACATCCCCTGTGGTTCTGAGGGTGATTTGGGGATGATTTTGGGCATTTTTAGGGTAATTTTTCGGGATTTTGAGGTGTTTTGGGGGGATTTTGTGGTGATTTTTAGGGATTTTGGGGTGATTT
>NW_024369884.1:0-786 GCF_014805655.1 Passer montanus
CAGTGGGAGGGGTCAGGGCGGTTGGGGGAGGGGACAGAGTGGGGGAGGGGCCATGGCCACACCCACCCAGTGCCTGGGGGGTCCCACAGCGCTCCCGGTTGTGTTTCCCAGTCCCACACTGGTCTGTACTGGTCCCAGTCCCAGTCTGGCCCCAGTCCCATACTGGTCTATACTGGTCTGCACTGCTTTATACTGGTTTCTATTGCTCTGTACTGGTCTATACTGGTCCGTACTGGTCCGTACTGGTTTGTACTGGTTTGTACTGGTTTGTACCCATTTGTACTGGTTTATACTGGTCTGTACTGGTCCCAGTCCCAGTCTGGCCCCAGTCCCATACTGGTCTATACTGGTCTGTACTGGTCTGCACTGGTTTGTAGTGGTTTCTATTGCCCTGTACTGGTCTATACTGGTCCATACTGGTTTATACTGGTCTATACTGGTCCCAGTCCCGGTCTGGCCCCAGTCCCATACTGGTCTGTACTGGTCTATACTGGTCTGCACTGGTTTATACTGGTTTATAGTGGTTTCTATTGCCCTGTACTGGTCTATACTGGTCCATACTGGTTTATACTGGTCTATACTGGTCCCAGTCCCGGTCTGGCCCCAGTCCCATACTGGTCTGTACTGGTCTATACTGGTCTGCACTGGTTTATACTGGTTTATAGTGGTTTCCATTGCCCTGTACTGGTCTATACCGGTCCGTACCAGTCCATACTGGTTTATACTGGTCCATACTGGTTCATACTGGTCCGTACCAGTTTGTACTCACCCCTGCAGGCAGTGGGC
>NW_024369885.1:0-3068 GCF_014805655.1 Passer montanus
GGGATTTTGGGTGGATTTCCATGATTTTTAAAATTATTTTTTGATTAATTTTTTGATTTTTGGGTGAATTTTGTTGGATTTTGGGTGAATTTGG
This sequence comes from Passer montanus, assembly GCF_014805655.1. Taxonomy (NCBI): domain Eukaryota; kingdom Metazoa; phylum Chordata; class Aves; order Passeriformes; family Passeridae; genus Passer; species Passer montanus. The sequence goes on from NW_024369885.1 coordinate 95, forward strand.
GCAGATTTTTGGTGCCCACCCCAGGTTCTTCCTCCAGCACCACTACCGCAGCCAGGTGGATTTGGGGTGGATTTCCATGAATTTTTTTAAATTTTTGTGTGAATTTTGGATTTTTTTTTTGTTGATTATTGAGTGAATTTTGGTGGATTGTGATGAAATTGGGCTGAATTTTGTCAGATTTTGCATGAATTTTGTTGAATTTTGGGTGATTTTGGTGTCTGATTTTGGTTGGATTTTGGGTGATTTTGGTGTCCCCCCAGGTTCCTCCTCTACGGCCGCTACTGCAGCCAGGTGGATTTGGGGTGGATTTGGGGTGAAATTTTGTCAGTTTTTATGTGAAATTTTGTTGGATTTTGGCTGAATTTTGTTGGATTTTGGATTAATTTTGTTGGATTTTGGATTAATTTTGTTGAATTTTGTTGAATTTTGGGTTATTTTGGTGTCCCCCCAGGTTCCTCCTCTACGACCGCTACTGCAGCCAGGTGGATTTTGGGTGGATTTTGTCAGTTTTTATGTGAAATTTTGTTGGATTTTGGGTGATTTTGGTTGAATTTTATTTGAATTTTGTTGAATTTTGGATGAATTTTGTTGCATTTTGGGTTCTTTTGGGTGATTTTGGATGATTTTGGGTGTCCATCCCAGGTTCCTCCTCTACGGCCGCTACTGCAGCCAGGTGGATTTTGGGTGGATTTGGGGTGAATTTTGTCAGATTTTGGGTGAATTTTCTTGAGTTTTGTTTGAATTTTCTCAGCTTTCGGATGAATTTTGTTGCATTTTGGGTTCTTTTGGGTGATTTTGGATGATTTTGGGTGTCCATCCCAGGTTCCTCCTCTACGGCCGCTACTGCAGCCAGGTGGATTTTGGGTGGATTTGGGGTGAATTTTGTCAGATTTTGGGTGAATTTTCTTGAGTTTTGTTTGAATTTTCTCAGCTTTCGGATGAATTTTGTTGCATTTTGGGTTCTTTTGGGTGATTTTGGATGATTTTGGGTGTCCATCCCAGGTTCCTCCTCTACGGCCGCTACTGCAGCCAGGTGGATTTTGGGTGGATTTGGGGTGAATTTTGTCAGATTTTGGGTGAATTTTGTTGAGTTTTGTTTGAATTTTCTCAGATTTCGGATGAATTTTGTTGAATTTTGGGTTATTTTGGGTGATTTTGGTGTCCCCCCAGGTTCCTCCTCTACGGCCGCTACTGCAGCCAGGTGGAAGCGGCCGCGCGGCGCCTGGACCAGCTCTCCTCCTGCACTGACCTGCGCATGAAGCTCCAGGTGCGCCCCAAAAAACCCCAAAACCACCCCAAAATCCTTCCCGACCTCTCCGTGAATCCCCAAAATCCCAACCCACCACCAGAACCCCCAAAAATCCCCAAAATTCCCCAAAAATCCCCCAAATCCTTCCCAAACCACTCCAAAAAGCTCCAGGTGAGCCCCAAAAAACCCCAAACTGACCCCAAATGGCCCCAAAGTGACCCCAATGACCTAAACTGACCCAAACTGATCCCAAACTGACCCTAAATGACCCAAATGACCCTAAATGACCTTAAAGGACACCAAAGTGACCCCAAAGTGACCCTAAATGACCCAAATTTCCCTGCTGGCCCCAAAGTGACCCAAATGACCCCAAAGTGACCCAAACTGACCCCAAAAGACCCCAGTGTCCCCGGTGAACCCAAACTGATCCCAAATGACCCCAAAGTGACGCAAAGCGACCCAAAGTGACCCCAAAGTCCCACCACCAAAAATCCCCAAAATCCCCCAAATCCTTCCCAAACCACTCCAAAAAGCTCCAGGTGAGCCCCAAAAAACCCCAAACTGACCCCAAATGGCCCCAAAGTGACCCCAATGACCTAAACTGACCCAAACTGATCCCAAACTGACCCTAAATGACCCCAAATGACCTCAAAATGACCCTAAATGACCTTAAAGGACACCAAAGTGACCCTAAATGACCCAAATTTCCCTGCTGGCCCCAAAGTGACCCAAATGACCCCAAAGTGACCCAAACTGACCCCAAAAGACCCCAGTGTCCCCGGTGAACCCAAACTGATCCCAAATGACCCCAAAGTGACGCAAAGCGACCCAAAGTGACCCCAAAGTGTCCCCGAATGTCCCCAAATGTCCCCGATGTCCCCAAATGACCCCAATGTCCCCGGTGACCCCAAATGTCCCCAAAGTGACCCCGATGTCCCCAATGTTCCCAATGTCCCCGCTGACCCCAAAGTGACCCCAATGTCCCCAATGGCCCCAATGGCCCAAATGACCCCAAATATCCCCGATGTCCCCAATGTCCCCGATGGCCCAAATGACCCCAAATGACCCCAAATGACCCCAAATGTCCCCAATGTCCCCAATGACCCCAATGTCCCCAATGTCCCCGATGTCCCCAATGTCCCAAATGACCCCAAATATCCCAAATGTCCCCAATGTCCCCAAATGTCTTTGATGTCCCTGATGTCCCCAATGTCCCCAATGTCCCCAAAGTGACCCCGCTGTCCCCGCTGTCCCCAGGAGTGCTCCCAGCGCGCCAACAACGGGCGCTTCTCGCTGCGGGACCTGCTGATGGTGCCCATGCAGAGGGTGCTGAAATACCACCTGCTGCTGCAGGTGACACACCTGGGGACACCTGGGGACACCTGGGACACACCTGGGGACACAGCTGGGGCACGTGGGGACAGCTGGGACACACCTGGGGACAGCGCTGCGGGACCTGCTGATGGTGCCCATGCAGAGGGTGCTGAAATACCACCTGCTGCTGCAGGTGACACACCTGGGGACACCTGGGGACACCTGGGACACACCTGGGGACACAGCTGGGGCACGTGGGGACAGCTGGGACACACCTGGGGACAGCTGGGACACACCTGGGGACACACCTGGGGACACCTGGGGACAGCTGGGGACACCTGGGGCACACCTAGGGACAGCTGGGGACACACCTGGGGACACACCTGGGGACAGCTGGGGACACACCTGGGG
>NW_024369885.1:4237-21148 GCF_014805655.1 Passer montanus
GGGGGTCCTAGGGGGGATTTGGGCGTTCCAGGGGGAATTTGGGGTTTCCAGGGAGAATTTGAGAATTTGGGGGGATCCTGGGTGCGATTTGGGGGAATTTGGGGGTTCCAGAGGAGGATTTGGGAGTTCCAGGGAGAATTTTGGGGGGGTCCTGGGTGGGATTTGGGTGTTCCAGGGGAGAACTGGGGATTCCAGGTGGGGATTTGGGGTTTCCAGGGGGGGATTTGAGGTTTCCAGTGATAATTTGTGGTTTCCGGGGGAGGATTTGGGGTTTCCAGGGAGAATTCGGGATTCTGGGGGGAATTTGGGGTTCCAGGGTGAGAATTTGGGGGTTCCAGGGGGAATTTTTGGTTTCCAGGGTGGGAATTTGGGGGTTCCAGGGTGGGATTTTGGGGTTCGGGGGTCTCTGACTGGAGCCCCCCAAACCCCCACCAGGACCTGGCCCAGTGCGTGAACGAGGTCAAGAGGGACAACGAGACCCTAAAGCAGCTCACGAGCATCCAGCTGTGCCTGCACAACATGGTGGGGACCCCCGGCACCCCCAAATTCCCACAGGACCCCCAAATTCCCCCTGAGACCCATTCCCAATGTCCCGTTCCCGGTGTCCCAATGTCCACCCTGTTCCCGTGTCCCATTCCCGATGTCCATCCCATTCCAATGTCCTTCCTGTTCCCAATGTCCATCCCATTAATTTCTGATGTCCATCCTATTCCCAATGTCCATCCCGTTCCTGATGTCCCAATATGTCCACTCCATTCCCATGTCCCGTTTCCGATGTCCCAATGTCCCATTCCTGGTGTCCCAATGTCCTGTTCCCGTGTCCCATGTCCCAATATCCCAATGTCCATCCCTTTCCTGTGTCCTGTTCCTGATGTCCACCCCGTTCCCATTCCCATGTCCTGTTTCCATGTCCTGTTCCCATGTCCCGTTCCTGATGTCCACCCCGTTCCCATTCCCATGTCCTGTTCGTTCCCATGTCCCGTTCCTGATGTCCACCCCGTTCCCGTTCCCATGTCCTGTTCCCATGTCCCATTCCCGTGTCCCATTCCTGTGTCCTGTTCCCATGTCCTGTTCCCATGTCCCGTTCCCGTGTCCCGTTCCTGATGTCCACCCCGTTCCCATTCCCATGTCCTGTTCCCATGTCCTGTTCCCGTTCCCATGTCCCATGTCCCATGTCCCTGTCCCATTCCCATGTCTCGTTCCCCTGTCCCGTGTCTCTGTCCCATGTTCCATTCCCCTGTCCCATTCCTATGTCCCATTCCCATGTTCCATTCCCCTGTCCCATTCCTATGTCCCATTCCCATGTTCCATTCCCCTGTCCCATTCCTATGTCCCATTCCCATGTTCCATTCCCCTGTCCCATTCCTATGTCCCATTCCCATGTTCCATTCCCCTGTCCCATTCCTATGTCCCATTCCCATGTTCCATTCCCCTGTCCCATTCCTATGTCCCATTCCCATGTTCCATTCCCCTGTCCCATTCCTATGTCCCATTCCCATGTTCCATTCCCCTGTCCCATTCCCATGTCCCATTCCCGCGTCCCATTCCTGTGTCCCGTTCCTGATGTCCACCCCGTTCCCATGTCCTGTTCCCGTGTCCCGTGTCCCGTTCCCATGTCCCATTCCCATGTCCCATTCCCGTGTCCCATGTCCTGTGTCCCGTTCCCATGTCCCATTCCCATGTCCCGTTCCCCTGTCCCGTTCCCCTGTCCCGTTCTCATGTCCCATTCCCCTGTCCCGTTCCCATGTCCCATTCCCGTGTCCCATGTCCCATGTCCCATGTCCCGTGTCCCATCCCCAGCCGCAGTCCCTGGCGCAGTTCGGGCGCCCCAAGATCGACGGGGAGCTGAAGGTCTCCAGCGCCGAGAGACGCTCCAAGGTGGACAGGTGGGCCGGGGACACCTGGGGACACCTGGGGACACCTTGGGGACTTGGGGACGTCTCAGGAACATGGGGACACCTCAAGGACATGGGGACATTCATGGGGACACCTCAGGAACACCTCAGGGACACCTCAGAGACATGGGGACACCATGGGGACACCATGGGGACATCCTTGGGTCCATGGGGACACCTCAGGAACATAAGGACATCCATGGAAACACCTCAGAAACACCTCGGAGACACCTCAAGGAGACATGGAGACATCTATGAAAAGACCTCAGGAACACCTCGGGGACACTTCAGGGACATGGGGACACCTCAGGAACACCTCAGGGACATCTCAGAGACAGGAGGACATCCATGGGGACACCTCAGGGATATGGGGACATCCATGGAGACACCTCAGGAACACCTCAGGGACATCTCAGGGACATGGGGACACCTGGGGACATTGGGGCACCTTGGGGACACCACAGAGATACCTCAAGGACATGGGTACGTCCATGGAGACACCTAAGGAGCACCTCGGGGACATGGGGACACTATGGGGATATGAGAATATCCATGGGGACACCTTGGGGACATCAGGGACATGGGGACACCTCAGGAACATGGGGACATCCATGGAAACACCTCAGGAACACCTCAGGGACACCTCAGAGACATGGGGACATCCATGGAGACACCTAAGGGACACCTTGGGGACACCACGGGGACACGAGAACACCCATGGGGACACTGCAGGGACACCAAAGGACATGAGAAAACAGAGACCTCCCCATGGGGACACCCTTGGGGACACCACAGGGACACCACAGGGACACCACAGGGACACTTGGAGGCCGGTCCAGGTCAGCCGTGGGGACACCCCATGGAGCGTGGTGGCCTCAGGGACGCGGTGCCACCTTTGTCACTGTCCCCAGGTACGGCTTCCTGCTGGACAAGGCCCTGATCATCTGCAAGCGCCGCGGGGACTCCTACGAGACCAAGGACGTGGTGGACCTCCAGTGCCACCAACTGCACGATGGTGACCTCGGAGCCCGCGATGGCAAGAAGGTACTGGGGACACCGTGGGGACGTCAGGGCCTGGGGGACACCGGTGTCCAGGTTCCTCCAGTGCCACTGTCCTCTTCCCAAAGGACCCAGCTGGACACGAGTGTCCAGTTTTGTGGATCCCAGGAACCTGGTCACTGGTGGACACGTGTCCAGTTCCAAGCGGTCCCAGGTGTCCAGATCCTGGTGGTCCCCAGGTCCTCTTCCCGATGACCTCAGAGGTCCAGGTCTGGTGGATCCCAGAATTTTGGTTACTGGGGGTCCCCACATCCAGGTCCCTCGTGGTCCCAAATGTCCAGAGCTGGTGGACCCCAAAACCCTGTTCCCTGGTGGGTCCCCAGATCCTGCTCCCTGATGGACACAGATGTCCAAGGCAGGTGGATCCCAGGTTCCTCTTCTCTGGTGGATCCTCAGATTCTGTTCCCTTGTGGATCCTCGTCTCTGGGGAACCTCAAAACCTCATTCCCTGGTGGATTATCAGATCCTGGTCCCTGCTGGACCCCAAAACCCTGTTCCCTGGTGGGTCCCCAGATCCTGCTCCCTGATGGACACAGATGTCCAAGGCAGGTGGATCCCAGGTTCCTCTTCTCTGGTGGATCCTCAGATTCTGTTCCCTCGTGGATCCTCGTCTCTGGGGAACATAAAATCCCATTCCCTGGTGAATTCCCAGATCCTGGTCCCTGCTGGACCCCAAAACCCTGTTCCCTGGTGGATTCCAAGATTCTGGTCACAGGTGGTCCCAAATGTCCAGATTTGGTGGACCCCAACCGCCTGTTCCCTGGTGGGTCCCCAGATCCTGCTCCCTGATGGACACAGATGTCCAAGGCAGGTGGATCCCAGGTTCCTCTTCTCTGGTGGATCCTCAGATTCTGTTCCCTTGTGGATCCTCGTCTCTGGGGAACCTCAAAACCTCATTCCCTGGTGGATTATCAGATCCTGGTCCCTGCTGGACCCCAAAACCCTGTTCCCTGATGGATTCCCAGATCCTAGTCCCTGGTGGTCCCAAATGTCCAGATTTGGTGGACCCCAAAATCCCATTCCCTGGTGGTTCCCAGGATCCTGCTCCCTAGTGAAGCTCAAAACCCCGTTCCCTGATGGATCCCAGGATCCTGTTCTCTGGTGGTCCTAAATGTTCAGATCTGATGGACCTCAACATTCTGTCCCCTGGTGGATCCCAAGATCCTGGTCCCTGGTGAACCCCAAAACCCCATTCCCTGGTGGATCCCCAAAATCTGGTCCCTGGTGAACTCCAAAACTCCATTCGCTGGTGGTTCCCAAGATCCTGGTCTCTGGTGAACCCCAAAACCCCATTCCCTGGTGGATTCCAGGATCCTTGTCCCTGGTGAACCCCAAAACCCCATTTCCTGATTGTTCCAAGGATCCTGGTCTCTGGTGGACCCCAAAACCCCATTCCTTGGTGGTTCCCAAGATCCTGGTCCCTGGTGGACCCCAAAACCCCATTCGCTGGTGGATTCCAGGATCCTGGTCCCTGGTGAACCCCAAAACCCCATTCCCTGGTGGATCCCCAAAATCTGGTCCCTGGTGAAACCCCAAAACCCCATTCCCTGGTGGATTCCAGGATCCTTGTCCCTGGTGAACCCCAAAACCCCATTTCCTGATTGTTCCAAGGATCCTGGTCTCTGGTGGACCCCAAAACCCCATTCCTTGGTGGTTCCCAGGATCCTGGTCCCTGGTGGACCCCAAAATTCCATTCCCTGGTAGTTCCCAAGATCCTGGTCCCTGCTGGACCCCAAAACCCCATTCGCTGGTGGATTCCAGGATCCTGGTGCCTGGTCGACCCCAAAAACCCATTCCCTGGTGGATTCCTAGATCCTGGTCCCTGGTCAACCCCAAAAACCCATTCCCTGGTGGATCCCCAAAATCTGGTCTCTGGTGAACCCCAAAACCCCATTCCCTGGTGGATTCCAGGATCCTTGTCCCTGGTGAACCCCAAAACCCCATTTCCTGATTGTTCCAAGGATCCTGGTCTCTGGTGGACCCCAAAACCCCATTCCTTGGTGGTTCCCAAGATCCTGGTCCCTGGTGGACCCCAAAATTCCATTCCCTGGTAGTTCCCAAGATCCTGGTCCCTGGTGGACCCCAAAACCACATTTGTTGGTGGATTCCAGGATCCTGGTCCCTGGTGGACCCCAAAACCCCATTCGCTGGTGGATCCCCAAAATCTGGTCCCTGGTGGACCCCAAAACTCCATTCCCCGGTGGTTCCTGGGATGCTGGTCCCTGGTGTCCACCCCAAAACCCCATTCCCTGGTGGTTCCCAAGATCCTGCTCCCTGGTGGAAGCCAAAATTCCATTTCCTGGTGGATCCCAAGATCCTGGTGGACCCAAAACCTCATTCCCTGGTGGTTTCCTAGATCCTGGTCCCTGGTGTCCACCCCATAACCCCATTCCCTGGTAGATCCCCAAAATCTAGTCCCAGGTGCACCCTGGTGTCCACCCCACCACTCAGTCACCCCAGGAGGGTGGGGTGTGACCCCAATATCCCCAATTCCACGTGGCCCCGCCCCATTTGGGGGGCGTGGCTGACCCCTCCCCACCCCGCAGTGGTCCCACACCTTCATGCTGCTGGACACGGCCGGGCTGCCGGACTACGAGCTCTTCTTCAAGACGCACGAGCTGAAGAAGAAGTGGCTGGAGCAGTTCGAGATGGCCCTGTAGGTGGCCCTGTCCCCACCGAGGAGGTCACACCCGCCCCACCGGGTGGTCCTGGGGACGCCCAGTTTGTCCCCACCAGACCCAGGTCCTCCCCGTGTCCGGCAGGTCCAACATCTTCCCCGAGCACGCCCTGGCTGACGGACACGACTTCCAGATGTTCTCCTTCGAGGACACCACATCCTGCAAGGCCTGCCAGATGTTGCTGAGGTAGGACCCCAAAATCATGTCCACATGGTCCTGCGGGGGTTGGGAGAGGGGTTTGGGGGGCTCTAGAAGAGGAGGAGACCCCAGGGTTGGAGGTGCGGTGAGGTCAGGGTGAGTCGTGTCCTTGGGGTGGGTCAAGGTGGAAGTTGATGATGGAGGGGCTGGTGGGGTCATGGGAAGGTCAAGGTCAATGTGGGTCAAGCCTTGGAGGGTGGTCAAGGGCTGGGGGGGTCAAGGAGCTCCTTGGGGGTCAAGCTCTGAGTGGCCCCAAGGTGGGACAAGGTTGGGTTGGAGCCAAGGTGGGTCAATGTTGAGTGGAGGCCAAAGTGGGTCAATGGCTGGGTAGAAAACAACAAGGTGGGTCAAGACCAAGGTGGGTCAAGGTTGGGTGGGAAACAACAAGGTGGGTCAAGACCAAGGTAAGTCAAGGTTGGGTTGGGGTCAAGGTGGGTCAATGTTGAGTAGAGGCCAAAGTGGGTCAAGGTTGGGTGGGGGCCAAGACGTCAAGGCGGGTCAGTGGTTGGGTAGAAAACAACAAGGTGGGTCAAGGCCAAGGTGGGTCAAGGGTTGATTGGAGGTCAAGGCCAAGGTGGATCAAGACCAAGGTGGTCCAGGCCAAGGTGGGTCAAGGTTGGGTGGAGGTCAAGGCCAAGGTGGGTCAAGGGTTGATTGGAGGTCAAGGCCAAGGTGGATCAAGACCAAGGTGGTCCAGGCCAAGGTGGGTCAAGGTTGGGTGGAGGTCAAGGCCGAGGTGGGTCAAGGCCAAGTGGGTCAAGGCCAAGGTGGGTCAAGGTTGGGTGGAAGCCAAGGTGGGTCAAGGCTGGGTAGAGATCAAGGCCGAGGCAGGTCAAGACCAAGGTGGGTCAAGGTTGGGTGGAGATCAAGAGGTCAAGGTGGGTCAGTGGTTGGGTAGAAAACAACAGGGTGGGTCCAGGCCAAGGTGGGTCAAAGGTTGGTTGGAGGTCAACGCCAAGGTGGGTCAAGACCATGGCAGGTCAAGGTTGGGTGGAGGTCAAGGCCAAGTGGGTCAAGGTTGGGTGGAAGTCAAGGTGGGTCAAGGTTGGGTGGAGGTCAAGGCCAAGGTGGGTCAAGGCCAAGGTGGGTCAAGATCGGGTGGAGGTCAAGGCCGAGGTGGATCAAGGGTTGGTTAGACATCAAGGTTGAGGTGGGTCAAGCCCAAGGTTGGCTGGAGGCCAAAGTAGGCCAAGCCCTGGGTGGGCCAAAGCCAAGGTGAGACCCTCCTGGTTGGATTGATGCTGGTGGGACCAACTTGGGCCAAGACCCAGGTGGGTCAAGGGCTGTGCTGGCCAACCTGGGTGGGCCAAGGACTGGTCAGTCCTGGACAGGCTCAGGTCAGCCATGGACTGGTCAGTCCTGGACAGGCTCAGGTCAGTCATGGACTGGTCAGTCCCAGGTGGGCTCAGGTCAACCATGGACTGGTCAGTTCTGGACAGGTTCAGGTCAACCATGGACTGGTCAGTTCTGGGTGGGCTCAGGTCAGTCCTGGACTGGTCAGTCAGGGACTGGTCAGTCCTGGGCAGGCTCAGGTCAGTCATGGACTGGTCAGTCCCAGGTGGGCTCAGGTCAGGCAGGGACTGGTCAGTTCTGGGCAGGCTCAGATCAATCATGGACTGGTCAGTCCTGGGTGGCCTCAGGGGGGTGTGGGGCACGGCTGGTGGTGTCCCCTGTGACCGTGACCCCGTGTCCCCCCCGTGTCCCCAGGGGCACCTTCTACCAGGGCTATCGCTGCAGCCGCTGCCGAGCCCCCGCCCACAAGGAGTGCCTGGGACGCGTGGGGACCTGCGGGAAAGCCGGAACTGGTGAGTGGCATCATGGGATTGGGGAGGGGCATTGTGGGATTGAAGAGGAGAGAAACAGTGGATGGGGGCAGGAGGGTAATGGGGAAGGGAGAGGCATTGTGGGATACAAGATGGCTGACACTGAGTAGCATAGGATACAAAATGGCTGCCACAGCACAGGGCATTGTGGTATACAAGATGGCTGACAGAACAGGGCATTGTGGTATACAAGATGGCTGACAGAACAGGGCATTGTGGTATACAAGATGGCTGACATTAGGCATTATGGAATACAAGATGGCTGCCAAAGCAGGGAATTGTGGGATACAAGATGGCTGACAAAGCAGGGCATTGTGGGATACAAGAAGGCTGACACTGAATGGCATAGGATTCAAAATGGCTGCCACAGAACAGGGGATTGTGGGATACAAAATGGCCAACAATGAGCTTGTAATTGGTGGGATACAAGATGGCTGACACAGCATTACGGAATACAAGATGGCTGCCAAAGCAGGGAATTGTGGGATACAAGATGGCTGACACTGAATGGCATAGGATACAAAATGGCTGCCACAGAGCAGGGCATTGTGGTATACAAGATGGCTGACAGAACAGGGCATTGTGGTATACAAGATGGCTGACATTAGGCATTATGGAATACAAGATGGCTGCCAAAGCAGGGAATTGTGAGATACAAGATGGCTGACACAGAATGGCATAGGATACAAAATGGCTGCCACAGAACAGGGCATTGTGGGATACAAAATGGTCGACATTGGGCTGGTAATTGGTGGGATACAAGATGGCTGACACAGCATTACGGAATACAAGATGGCTGCCAAAGCAGGGAATTGTGGGATACAAGATGGCTGACACTGAATGGCATAGGATACAAAATGGCTGCCACAGAACAGGGCATTGTGGGATACAAAATGGCCGACATTGGGCTGGTAATTGGTGGGATACAAGATGGCTGACAGAGCAGGGAATTGTGGGATACAAGATGGCTGACACTGAATGGCATAGGATACAAAATGGCTGCCACAGAACAGGGCATTGTGGGATACAAAATGGCCGACATTGGGCTGGTAATTGGTGGGATACAAGATGGCTGACAGAGCAGGGAATTGTGGGATACAAGATGGCTGACACTGAATGGCATAGGATACAAAATGGCTGCCACAGAACAGGGCATTGTGGGATACAAAATGGCCGACATTGGGCTGGTAATTGGTGGGATACAAGATGGCTGACAGAGCAGGGAATTGTGGGATACAAGATGGCTGACACTGAATGGCATAGGATACAAAATGGCTGCCACAGCACAGGGCATTGTGGTATACAAGATGGCTGACAGAACAGGGCATTGTGGTATACAAGATGGCTGACATTAGGCATTATGGAATACAAGATGGCTGCCAAAGCAGGGAATTGTGGGATACAAGATGGCTGACAAAGCAGGGCATTGTGGGATACAAGAAGGCTGACACTGAATGGCATAGGATTCAAAATGGCTGCCACAGAACAGGGGATTGTGGGATACAAAATGGCCAACAATGAGCTTGTAATTGGTGGGATACAAGATGGCTGACACAGCATTACGGAATACAAGATGGCTGCCAAAGCAGGGAATTGTGGGATACAAGATGGCTGACACTGAATGGCATAGGATACAAAATGGCTGCCACAGAACAGGGCATTGTGGGATACAAAATGGCCGACATTGGGCTGGTAATTGGTGGGATACAAGATGGCTGACAGAGCAGGGCATTGTGGGATACAAGATGGCTGACACAGATCATTATGGAATACAAGATGGCTGACAGAGCAGGGCATTATGCTCAGCCCTAATTACCCCAGCACTAATTAGGGGAGGGGCTAATTACCATAATATTATTAGGGGATGGACTAATTACTCCAACATTAATTAAGACAGAAGCGAATTATCCCATTATTAATTAAACAAAATTCCTAATTACTCCATCACTAATAAGTTGTGAGCTAATTACCCCTCATTAACTAAAGAACGATCTAATTACCTCATTACTGATTAAGCAAACCCCTAATTACCCTTCCCTAATTAATTTCTCCCCCCAGATCCCGGATCGGGCGCACGGAAGGTACCAAAACTGCCAAAAACGGGGGAGGATTCCTCGGGATGAACCAAAAGCCCCGGATTTTAGGGGGGTTTTTTTGGGGGGCGGTCCCCGGGGATCTCTGGGGGGTCCCCAGGGGTCCCCGGGGGGGGGTCCAGGCCCCTCCCAGCCCCCCCAAATCCTCCCCACTCACGGGGGTCTCCTTCTCCCCCTCCCCCCTCCAGAACAAATCGCAGCGGCCGGGACCCGACAAGAAACGGGGGGAGCTGGGTGAGGAATTTGGGGGTCCTGACCCCCCCCAGATGAAATTTGGGGGGTCTTGACCCCCCAGTTCAAATTTGGGGGTCCTGATCCCCCTCCCAGTTCAAATTTGGGGGGTTCTGACCCCCCTCAAGGACAGATTTTGGGGGGGGTTGGGGGGTCTTGACCCCCCCACTTCAAATTTTGGGGGTCCCAACCCCCTCCACTTAAAATTTGGGGGTCCTGACCCCCCGAGTTGAAATTTAGGGGGTCACGACCCCCCCAGGACAGTTTTTGGGGGGGTTTGGGGGGTCGTGACCCCCCCAGCTCAAATCTGGGGGTCCTGATCCCCCTCTGCTCAAATTTGGGGGGTCCCTGGAGGTTTTTAGCCCCCCAAAATCCATTTTTGGGGTTCCAGGGGGGGTTTTGACCCCCCAAATCCATTTTTGGGGGGTTTTGACCCCCCAAAATCCATTTTTTGGGGGTTCCAGGGGGGGTTTTGCCCCCCCAAATCCATTTTTTGGGGGTCCTGGGGGTGTTTTGCCCCCCCAGATCCTTCTTGGGGTGTTTTTGACCCCCCAAAATCCATTTTTTGGGCTCCTGGGGGACTTTGCCCCCCCAAATCCTTCTTGGGGTGTTTTTGACCCCTCCCCAAATCCCTTCAGGGGGGGGTTTTAGCCCCCCAAATCCAATTTTGGGGTCTCTGGGGAAGTTTTGACCCCCCCCAAATCCCTTGGGGGGGTTTTGAGCCCCCCAAATCCATTTTTGGGGGTTTTGACCCCCCAAAATCCATTTTTTGGGGGTCCCGGGGGGGTTTTGCCCCCCCAAATCCTTCTTGGGGTGTTTTTGACCCCCACAAATCCATTTTTGGGGGTCCTGAGGAAGTTTGGACCCCCCCCAAATCCCTTCTGGGGGGCTTGACCCCCCAAAATCCATTTTTTGGGCTCCTGGGGGACTTTGCCCCCCCAAATCCTTCTTGGGGTGTTTTTGCCCCCTCCCCAAATCCCTTCAGGGGGGGGTTTTAGCCCCCCAAATCCATTTTTGGGGGTTTTGACCCCCCAAAATCCATTTTTTGGGGGTCCCGGGGGGGTTTTGCCCCCCCAAATCCTTCTTGGGGTGTTTTTGACCCCTCCCCAAATCCCTTCAGGGGAGGTTTTAGCCCCCCAAATCCAATTTTGGGGTCTCTGGGGAAGTTTTGACCCCCCCAAATCCCTTGGGGGGGGTTTGAGCCCCCCAAATCCATTTTTGGGGGGTTTGACCCCCCAAAATCCATTTTTTGGGGGTTCCAGGGGGGGTTTTCCCCCCCAAATCCTTCTTGGGGTGTTTTTGACCCCCTCCCCAAATCCATTTTTGGGGTGTTTTTGAACCCCCCCAAATCCATTTTTTGAGGTCCGGGTGGGTTTTGACCCCCCCCCAAATCCATTTGGGGGGGTTTTGACCTCCCAAAATCCATTTTTTGTGGTCCTGGGGAAGTTTTGACCCCCAAAAAATCCATTTTTTGGGGTTCCAGGGAGATTTTGCCCCCCCCTTAAAGGGGGGAAACGCCAAAAATGAGGGGGGGGTCCAATAATGGAGGGGCTCCTAAAATGGGGATGGGACCCCTGAAATGGGGTTGGGACCCCACCCCAAATTATTGGGGGGCTCGGGGGGGAGTCTCCCCTACCCCTTTGGGGGTCTCGGGACCCCCCTGGACCCCCCAAAATTTCTCCCCCAATCCTTGTAAGTGTCCCAAAGCACCCCAAAAACCACAAAAGAGCCCCCAAAATTTGGGGGAGACCCCCGGGAATTTATAGGGGACCCCACCCCCAAATTCGTGGGGGTCTCCCCCACCCCTTTGGGGGTCTCGGGACCCCCCTGGACCCCCCAAAATTTCTCCCCCAATCCTTGTAAGGGTCCCAAAGCACCCCAAAAACCACAAAAGAGCCCCCAAAATTTGGGGGACACCCCTCGGAATTTGGGGGGACCCCACCCCAAATTCGTGGGGGTCTCCCCCACCCCTTTGGGGGTCTCGGGACCCCCCTGGACCCCCCAAATTTCGCCCCCAGGGTCGGAACGTGGTCAGCGGGGAGCTGGGCTGGTTCCCCAGCAGCGCCGTCAAACCTTTCGTGGCCGTAAGTTTGGGGGAACCCCCCAAAAAAAGACCCCCCAAAATTTTTTTGGGGGGATCCCCGAATTTGGGGAGGGGGTCTGGGGTGTTTGGGGGGTGATTTGGAGCCCTCCGAACCCCAATTTTGGGGTTTATTTCTGTTTTTTTGTCGCAGGCGCCGCTGCCGGATCTCTCTGTGTACCCATGGTCAGTGCGGGGACCCCAAAATTCGCGCCTGAACCCCAAAATTCTGCCCTGAAAACCCAAAATTCACACCCGGGACCCCAAAATTCAAAGCTGGGACCCCAAAATTTGCGCCTGGGACCCCAAAATTCGCACCTAAAATCCCAAAATTCACAGCGAGGACCCCAAAATTTGTACCTGAATGTCCCTAAATTCTGCCCTGAAAACCCAAATTTTGCACATGGGACCCCAAAATTCAAAGCTGGGACTCCAAAATTCACACCTAAGGCCCCAAAATTCTACACCTGGGACCCCAAAATTCACACCCGGGACCCCAAAATTTGCACCTGGAACCACGAAATTCTGCCCTGAACCCCAAAATTCTGCCCTGAAAACCCAAAAATTCCACTCTGAAAACCCCAAATTCTGCCCTTAACCCCAAAATTCGGACCAAAAACCCCAAAATTCTGCCCTGAAAACCCAAAATTCACACCCGGGACCCCAAAATTCAAAGCTGGGACCCCAAAATTTGCACCAAAACCCCCAAAATTCTGCCCTGAAAACCCAAAATTTCTACTCTGAAAACCAAAAAATCTACTCTAAAAACCCCAAATTCTGCCCTTAACCCCAAAATTCGCACCAAAAACCCCAAAATTCTGCCCTGAAAACCCAAAATTCACACCCGGGACCCCAAAATTCAAAGCTGGGACCCCAAAATTTGCACCAAAACCTCCAAAATTCTGCCCTGAAAACCCAAAATTTCTACTCTGAAAACCCCAAAATCTACTCTGAAAACCCCAAATTCTGCCCTTAACCCCAAAATTCGCACCAAAAACCCCAAAATTCTGCCCTGAACACCCAAAATTTGCACGTGGGACCCCAAAATTCACACCCGGGACCCCAAAATTCAAAGCTGGGACCCCAAAATTTGCACCAAAACCTCCAAAATTCTGCCCTGAACACCCAAAATTTGCACGTGGGACCCCAAAATTCACACCCGGGACCCCAAAATTTGCACCTAAAAGCCCAAAATTCTGCCCTGGGTCGCCCAAAATTTGCGCCTAAAAACCCAAAATTCGCACGTGGGATCCCAAAATTCGCACGTGGGATCCCAAAATTCGCACGTGGGATCCCAAAATTTGCACCTGGAACCACGAAATTCTGCCCTGAACCCCGAAATTTGCACCTGAAAACCCAAAAATTCTGCCCGGGACCCCAAAATTTGCCTGTGAGACCCCAAAATTCTGCCCTGAAAACCCAAAAATTCTGCCCTGAACACCCAAAATTCAAAGCTAGGACCTCAAAATTTGCACCTGGGACCCCAAAATTTGCACGTGGGACCCCAAGGGGACACCTTGGGACATCAAAATTTGGCCTGAACCCCCAAAAATGCTGCCCTGAACCCCAAAATTTCCGCCTGGGACCCCGAAATTCTCACGTGGAGCCCTAAATTCGCACCCGGGACCCCCAGATTCTGTCCTGAAAACCCAAATTCGCACCTGGGATCCCGAAATTTGCGCCTGAACCCCAAAATTCTGCCCTGAATCCCCAAATTCCCTCCCCCTCCATCCCTCTCTGTCCTGGTTTTGGGGTCACACTCCCCCCTGGAGCTGGGGGAGGGTCCCGGGTGGGGTTTTTGGGGTCCCAGGTTTGGTTTTTGGGGTCCTGGATGTTGTTTTTGGGGTCCCGAGTGGGGTTTTGGGGTCCCAGGTTTGGTTTTTGGGGTCCCGGGTGGGGTTTTTGGGGTCCCGGGTTTGGTTTTTGGGGTCCCGGGCTTGGTGGACACCTTGGGGACACCTTTGGGGACACCTTGGGGACATCTGGGGGACATTGGGGACACTGGGGACGCCTTGGGGACACCTTGGGACATCTGGGGGACACCGGGGACACCTGGGGACACCTTGGGACATCTGGGGACACCTGGGGGACATTTGGGACACCTTGGGGACATTGGGGACACTTTTAGGGACATTACAGGGACACTTCTGAGGTCACAGGGACAACTTAGGGACACCTGGGGGGACACTGGGGACACCTTTGGGGGCATTGGGGACACCCTGGGGACACCTGGGGGAAAACGGAGACACCTGGGAACATTGTGGGGACATTGCGGGGACACTTTTGGGGTCATAGGGACACCTGGGGACACCTTGGGGACACCTTGGGAACAGCTGGGGACATTGTAGGGACACTTCTGGGGTCACAGGGACACCTTGGGGACACCTTGGAGACACTTGGGGGACACCTGGGGACATTTGGGGACACTTGGAGACACTTAGGGATTGTGGGGACACCTTTGGGGACACTGGGGACACCTGGGGACACCTTGGGGACACCTTGGGGACACCTTGGGGACACCTAAAACAGCCCGGGCACCCCAAAATCTCCATGGGGGACCCCAAAAACAGCCCGGGCACCCCAAAAACACCCCGAGGGCACCCCAAAAACAGCCCGGGCACCCCAAAAACACCCCGAGGGCACCCCAAAAACAGCCCGGGCACCCCAAAATCTGCATGGGAGACCCCAAAACACCCCGGGGACCCCAGAAATACCCGGGGACCCCAAAATCCTCCTAAAAACACCCTGGGGGGACCCCAAAAACCACCGGGGACACCCCAAAATCTGCATGGAGAACCCCAAAAACACCAGGAGAACCCAAAAACACCCCGGGGACCCCAAAATCCACCTAAAAACACCCGGGGGGACCCCAAAAACACCCCGGGGGGACCCCAAAAACACCGGGCACCCCAAAACCAGCCTGGGCACCCCAAAACCACCCGGGGCACCCCAAAACACCCCGGGGAGTCCAAAAACTGGGGACAGTTTTGAGTTTTTGGGGTCGCTGACCCCGCTTTGGGGGTGGATTTTGGGGATTTTGAGGTCGCTGATGCCCTTGGGGTCGGTTTTGGGTCCCTTTGAGGCGGTTTTTGGGGTCGCTGACTGTTCTGGGGACAGATTTGGGGTCACTGACCTTTCTGGGGACAGTTTTGAGTTTTTGGGGTCACTGATCCCCCCCCCTTTGGGGCAGTTTTGGGGTCCCTTTGAGGTGGTTTTTGGGGGTTTTGGGGTTGCTGACCGTTCTGGGGGCAGTTTTGATTTTTTTTGGGGTCACTGAGCCCCCTTTGAGGTGGCTTTTGGGGTCGCTGATCCCCTCGGGGTCGGTTTTGGGGTCACTAACCTCCCTTTGAGGTGGTTTTTGGGATCTCTGACCATTCTAGGGACAGATTTGGGGTCGCTGACTGTTCTGGGGACAGATTTGGGGTCACTGACCGTTCTGGGGGCAGTTTTGAGTTTTTGGGGTCCCTGATCCCCCTCTGGGGTCAGTTTTGGGGTCCCTTTGAGGTGGTTTTGGGGGGTTTTGGGGTCGCTGACCCCCGCTCTGGGGCGGTTTTGGGGGTTTTTGGGGTCTCTGATCCCCTCAGGGTTAGGTTTGGTGTCCCTTTGAGGTGGTTTTTGGGGTCGCTGACCATTCTGGGGCCAGTTTTGGGGTCCCTTTGAGGTGTTTTTTGGGGGTTTTGGGGTCGCTGACTGTTCTGGGGCAGTTTTGAGTTTTTGGGGTCACTGATCCCCCCCCCTTTGGGGCAGTTTTGGGGTCCCTTTGAGGTGGTTTTTGGGGGTTTTGGGGTCGCTGACCATTCTGGGGGCAGTTTTGATTTTTTGGGGTCACTGAGCCCCCTTTGAGGTGGCTTTTGGGGTCGCTGATCCCCTCGGGGTCGGTTTTGGGGTCACTAACCTCCCTTTGAGGTGGTTTTTGGGATCTCTGACCATTCTAGGGACAGATTTGGGGTCGCTGACTGTTCTGGGGACAGATTTGGGGTCACTGACCGTTCTGGGGGCAGTTTTGATTTTTTGGGGTCCCTGAGCCCCTTTTGAGGGGGCTTTGGGGGTCGCTGATTCCTCGGGGTCGGTTTTGGGGTCACTAACCTCCCTTTGAGGTGGTTTTTGGGATCTCTGACCATTCTAGGGACAGATTTGGGGTCGCTGACTGTTCTGGGGCAGTTTTGAGTTTTTGGGGTCACTGATCCCCCTTTGGGGGCGGTTTTTGGGGTTTTTGAGGTCGCTGATCCCCTTTGGGGGTGGTTTTTGGGTCCCTTTGAGGTGGTTTTTGGGATCTCTGACCATTCTAGGGACAGATTTGGGGTCGCTGACTGTTCTGGGGCAGTTTTGAGTTTTTGGGGTCACTGATCCCCCTTTGGGGGCGGTTTTTGGGGTTTTTGAGGTCGCTGATCCCCTTTGGGGGTGGTTTTTGGGTCCCTTTGAGGTGGTTTTTGGGGGTTTTGGGGTCGCTGACCGTTCTGGGGGCAGTTTTGAGTTTTTGGGGTCGCTGACCCCTCTCTGGGGTGGTTTTGGGGGTTTTTGGGGTCGCTGATCCCCTTTGGGGGTGGTTTTTGGGTCCCTTTGAGGTGGTTTTTGGGGGTTTTGGGGTCGCTGACCGTTCTGGGGCCAGTTTTGAGTTTTTGGGGTCGCTGACCCCCCCTCGGGGGCGGTTTTTGGGGTCCCCCAGGAGCTGGTGGAGTTCTACCGGCGGAACTCGCTGCGGGATTGCTTCAAGGCGCTGGACACGACGCTGGCCGTGCCCTACAGGGACCCCGAGAGCCGCACGGGACCCCGCGAGCCCCGTACGGGATCGGGGCCGCCACCGCGGGCGGGGGGTCTGGGGTCGCCCTGAGGGGGGATTTGGGGTTATGGGGT
>NW_024369886.1:0-786 GCF_014805655.1 Passer montanus
AATCCACCCAAAATTCCCAAAAATCCACCAAAAATTCCCAAAAATCCACTAAAAATTCAGCAAAATCGACCCAAAAATGGCAAAATCGACCCAAAATTCATAAAAATCCACACAAAATTCATAAAAATCCACATAAAATTCCCAAAAATCCACCCCAAATTCAGCTATATCGACCCCACAAATGGAAAAATCGACCAAAAATTAATAAAAATTGACCCAAAATCCATAAAAATCCACACAAAATTCATTAAAATCGACCCAAAATTAAAAAAAATCCCCCCATAAATTCCTAAAATTCCACCCAAAATTCAGCAAAATCGACGCCAAAAATGGCAAAATCGACCCAAAATTCATAAAAATCCACCCAAAATTCCCAAAAATCGACCCCAAAATGGCAAAATCGACCCCCAAAAAAGGCAAAATCAACCAAAAATTCATTAAAATCGACCCAAAATTCACAGTTTGACCAAAAATTCAGCAAAATCGACCCCAAAAATGGCAAAACCAACCCCAAAAAAGGCAAAATCGACCCAAAATTCATAAAAATCCACCCAAAATTCCCAAAAATCGACCCCAAAATGGCAAAATCGACCCCCAAAAAAGGCAAAATCGACCCAAAATTCATAAAAATCCACCCAAAATTCCCAAAAATCGACCCCAAAATGGCAAAATCGACCCCCAAAAAAGGCAAAATCGACCCAAAATTCATAAAAATCTACTCGAAAATTCATTTAAATTGACCCAAAATTCACAAACTTTGACCCAAAATTTGGTGAAATCGACCCC
>NW_024369887.1:0-786 GCF_014805655.1 Passer montanus
GCCGCGCCTGCGCGGCGCCGGGCCCGGAACCGGCCCCGCTCCTGCGGCCGGCCCGGCCCCGCCGCTCCTTCACCCGCTGGAAGGCACCTGCATCGGCCCGTCCATCCCTACCGGAGGGCTCACCCCGGCGGCCAAGGACCCCACTGCTGGAGCCGGGCTCTGCTGCGGCTGCCATACCCACTCAGAACTTTGCCTCAGCTACACATGTAATGCGTCCTGAGGGTGTCCAGAAAGGAAAGGAATGTATTTTTCTAAAAGTATTTTATTGCCAGGAAACAATAGCAGGGGGACCCAGGCATTCTTCTCTTGCATCTCTCCTGCTTTAAGAAAAAAATTGCCTACATTACAAACTCATTTTTTTAGGATTTCTGAGCCGTATCTGCCCAACCCATTATGCCATCCCCATGGATGAAAACCATAATTAAGCTACTGTGTAGAACAAACTGGGATTGGAAATCCCCAAAGCAGGACTGGAACGCTGCACAATGAGCTGGATGGGCCTAGCCCTGCCTCAGTGCAAGTGTGACACTGTCACACACACCAAAGCTCCTGTTACTGCTCAGATCATCTTCTTTTTACCTGAAGACTCTTAAAACTCTCGTAACATTTCATACAGTCCTATCATGTAAGTGCTGTGGAATGGTAATTCTCGACTCAAGTATCCCTAAGGAGTGTTGCCCTGCAAAACAGAATTCAGTTTTAAGGTCCCCCTAGCTCATAAAGAACACCTGAAAACTCTTCTGAGATAAAACATCATTGACTATAATTTAAAAGCAAACATTTCTG
>NW_024369888.1:0-785 GCF_014805655.1 Passer montanus
GAGTTCTGCAAATTGCTGCTACTTACTTTCAAAATCAAGTTAACTAGAAGACTTTGGAGCTTTTGTGGAAAATGCGTGTAAAAATGTGTAAAAATACTGACGGGAGGTCCTGTCTCAGCTGCAAATTTCTGGGAATTTTGAATGTGACACTGTATTTCTTCTTGCCTCACCTTTTAGAATCGTTGAATCCTAGAATCATTTCTGTTAGAAAAGACGTTCATTATCACCGAGTCCAACCATTAACATGGCACTGCCAAGTTCTGCCTTAAACCATGTTCCTAAGTGCCACATCTATATCTCTTTTAAAAATCTGCAGAGATGGTGATGCAGCCACTTTCCCAGCAGCCTGTTTCAATGTCTGATTGCCCTTTTAGTGAAAAAAAAAAATTCCTAATATCGAAATCTCCTCTGGTATAACTGCAGGTAATTTTCTGGTGTTCTATCACTTGTTACTTGGGAGGGGAGACTGAGCCCCACCTGGCTACAGCCTCCTTTCAGGTGGTTGTAGAAAGTGATAAGGTCAGCCCTGAACCTCCTTTTCTCCAGGTTAAACACCCTCATCTCCTTCAGCTGCTCCTCATATGATTTGTGCTCCAGAACCTTAATAAGCTCCGCTGTCTTTCTCTGGACTCACCCACTTGACTCCAGCACTTCAATGTCTTCTAGTGAGGGGCCGAAAACTGAATGCAGGATTTGATGTGTGTCCTCATCAGTACAGGGAGACAATCACTGCCCTGGTCCAGCTGCCACACTCTGTCTGATACAGGCCAGGATGCCATTGGCCT
>NW_024369889.1:0-785 GCF_014805655.1 Passer montanus
GTCACCAGGACCAGACGTTGAGCTTCCTCGTTCTCTGAGCAGCCCCCACATTTTAAGAGGCCCAGAGGGAGTGCAGCGAACAGGAACAGACTTCAGCCGATGCAGGAGATTATTCAGAGAGTTCCTCAGGAACCAGACCTTTAAACAAAGGACTTCTGGAAAGATGGGCATGCTTCAAAACAGAGCTCTTGAGGGCACAGTAACTGCCCTGTTAACTGTCCTAACAGACTGTCCCTGTGTGCCAAAAAATGACTCAATGACTCAAACGTCCAGCCTGGATGGACAACGAGGTCTTGTAGGAACTTAGGAATAAAAGGAGGATGTATCAGATTATTCAGAGAGTTCCTCAGGAACCAGACCTTTAAACAAAGGACTTCTGGAAAGATGGGCATGCTTCAAAACAGAGCTCTTGAGGGCACAGTAACTGCCCTGTTAACTGTCCTAACAGACTGTCCCTGTGTGCCAAAAAATGACTCAATGACTCAAACGTCCAGCCTGGATGGACAACGAGGTCTTGTAGGAACTTAGGAATAAAAGGAGGATGTATCAGCTTTGCAAGGAGGGTCAGGTTTCTCAGGAAGTATTTAAGGGGGTTGCTACGGCATGTCAAAAAAAATTAGGGAGGCCAAAATTCAGTTTCAACTTAATTTGGCAACTTTTGAAAAGGATAATAAAAAATGTTTTCACAAATATATTAATGATAAAAGGAAGGGAAAGTCCAGCTCTTTACCTCTTTTGTATGCAGGACGGAACTTCGTAACTGCAGATGAGGAGAAGGCAGAGGT
>NW_024369890.1:0-785 GCF_014805655.1 Passer montanus
ATATGTTTACGTATACATAGATATATATAGATATATATGTGTGTGTGTTTGTGTGCTATTAGACACAGAGAACCATGTAAAGAAAGGACAAAAATTATGTCTATGCCAGTAAATGACACAGGGCCAAGGGCAGCCCCAGGCACTGGATGATGCTCATGTGCTCCATGGCACCACTTTGACCTGGTACAAGTAGAGGCATTCAAGAGGAAATGACTGATCATGCCTGGGATTTTACCATGGGTACAAACCCTTCCCATTTAGCAATCTGGATGCTGTTGTGGCTACATTTCATATGGTAAATAACAGGAGGAAGTGGAAGATCACTCTACAGAGACTGGGGAAGTTGAGGTTATATTCCTGTCTGTGTCCTGAGTTGCCTGGGGTGTCCTTAGACAAGCCACTTCAGTTATTGTAGTCTCTTTATGCCTCTTCCATTGTCTTAGCCTCTTTCTTTGAGACATGTAAAGTCTTGCTGTAAAAACTCAGCTTTTCAAAACAGTTTTTGTTTTCTGTGGTATGTTGGTAAGCACACATGGGAAGGGCCTGTTCTAGGTTGGGACCTCTAGAGGTTCCCATAATCCAAATAATAATGGTAAAGACAAGGGAATGACATGGGATTTCTAATGAAATGACCATCCAGTCTTCTTGAGAGATGTAAACTGGGTGATTGTTCTGTGTGTACCAGCTTTACAAGAGCAAGAGTGCCCATTTCAAGAAGGATTTGGAGACAAGCTTCTGCAGATCTGTGTTTGCAATGGGCAGGAGCAGCTTCTATAATTATTAAA
>NW_024369891.1:0-785 GCF_014805655.1 Passer montanus
GCAGGCAACCTTAGCAAGCTCAGCTCTTATATGATTAGTTCTTTTGGTGATTACCAGCTCATGAATAAAGTAGTAATTTTAGCTCTTTAGCTTGCTAGGTGCCTTTGGTAGATGCAGGGAGAGGGAGGAGAAGCGCTGTGTGAGGTTCCACAGAGGCGTCCTTTATTGATCTTCTGCAAAGGTCTCTGGGACAGCATCTTCCAACAAACTGGGCAAAAGTAGATCTTTATATAGGGTACAGGAGTTTTGGAAATTGTCCAATAGTAAGGGTCGAGGGGCTTACAGAGAGATAAGCCAAAAGGCAGAAGGGAGGGGCTTCTAAGGTCCAGTCATCACGAATCAGCATTTCCTAGGCTGCTGAACACCAGGGAGCCTTTGCAGGCCCTGTGCCTCCTACAATAAATACGTGGAGCAGCCGCGGGGACGCCTGGGGATGCCGCGATGGTGACGGCGGCGTGAGGTTCCACAGAGGCGTCCTTTATTGATCTTCTGCAAAGGTCTCTGGGACAGCATCTTCCAACAAACTGGGCAAAAGTAGATCTTTATATAGGGTACAGGAGTTTTGGAAATTGTCCAATAGTAAGGGTCGGGGAAAAGTGACCTATGGGCTTACAGAGAGATAAGCCAAAAGGCAGAAGAGAGGGGCTTCTAAGGTCCAGTCATCACGACTCAGCATTTCCTAGGCTGCTGAACACCAGGGAGCCTTTGCAGGCCCTGTGCCTCCTACAATAAATACGTGGAGCAGCCACGGGGACGCCTGGGGATGCCGCGATGGTGACGGCGGC
>NW_024369892.1:0-785 GCF_014805655.1 Passer montanus
TTGGGGTGTTTTCCCAGAGTTTTTCCAGGGTTTTTCCAGGTCTTTTTCTGGGATTTTTCCAGCGTTTTTTGGGGATTTTTCTGGGGGTTTTCCAGAGGTTTTCCTGGAGTTTTTCCTGTTTTTTTTCTTTCCCAGGGATTTTCCAAGGGTTTTTCCATGTTTTTTTTGTTTTTTTTTTTTTTCCAGGGGCTTTTCCAGGGGTTTTTCTGGGGATTTTCCAGGGGTTTTTCCAGGATTTTGGGGGAGTTTTTCCAGTTTTTCCAGAGTTTTCCCAGAGTTTTTGCAGGATTCTCCCAGGGTTTTTCCCAAGGATTTTCCAGGGCACTCCTGGGGTTTTTCCAGGGTTCTTCCAGAGTTTCTTCCCAGATTTTTTCTGAGTTTTTCCCAAGGATTTTTCAAGGTTTTTTCCAGGATTTTTCCAGGGTTTTGGAGGGTTTTTACGGGTATTTTTTCCCAATGATTTTCCCGAGTTTTCCCTGGGTTTCTACAGGGTTTTTTCCAGGGTACTTTTTCCAGGGGTTTTTCTGGAGTTTTCCCAGAGATTTTTCCAGTTGTTTGGGGGGGTGGTTTCTGGGGTTCTTCCAGGGATTTTCCAGGGTTTTTTTTCAATATTTTTCCAGAGTTTTTTTGGCTTTTTTCCCCGAGGGTTTTTCTGGTGGTTTTCCCAGGATTTTCCCTGGGTTTTCCTGAGTTTTTCCCAGGGTTTTTCTGGGTTCTTTTGTGAGGTTTTTCCCGTGATTTTCCCGACCTTTTCCACGTTTTTTTTCCCGGATTTCCGCAGAGCG
>NW_024369893.1:0-785 GCF_014805655.1 Passer montanus
ATGAGGAATCCATGACCAGAGCAGATCCCGTGGGATACAATGCCCACAGTCTCCACCCCACCCAGGTAGCGCCCTGGTGATTCCATCAGGAATTCCGTCAGGAATTCCGGGATACCGACCTTGCCTGGAGTCGTACTGACGCATCTGCACCTCCTCCACGCATTCCGCCGGGAACCAGCCGCTCCTGCCCTTCACGGAGCCTTCCCAGAATCCGCCCTCGCCGATGCTCAGCACTGCGGAAAACAGGGATCGGGAGTCAGGGGGGAATCCCGGGAAAAGGGGACTTGGGATGGAGGAGGCACCGCGGGAATCCGGGAAGCAAAGCTGGAGGGAAGCTGAGGAATGTGGAGTCTTCTGTGGGTTTGGTTCCTTTGGAAAATCTGGAATTCCTGGATTTTCTCACTCTGGATGCCAAAATTCAGATCAGTTTTCCACTCTGAATCCCCAAATTTTCCTACTCCGGATGCATAAATTTCTAAATTCCTGATTTTTCTCACTCCGGATGCCCCATTCCCAACTCTTCCCACTCTGGATCCCCAGCTTCCCAAACTGTCCCACTCTTGACCAAATCCCAAATTTTCCCACACCGGATACCCAGTTCCTAATTTTTCACACTTTGGACACCCCAATTCCCAAATTTTCCCACTCTGGATGCTAAAATTCCCAAATTGTCCCACTCTAGATGCCTGAAATCCAAAATTTCCAAACAGTCCCACTCCAAATGCCTTAATTACAAATTTTCCCTGTCTGGGTGCCTGAATTCCTGAATTTTCCTGCTCTGGCTC
>NW_024369894.1:0-785 GCF_014805655.1 Passer montanus
AAAAATTGGGACAAATCCATGAAAAGAGCAGAAAATTGGGGGAAATTCATGGAAAAAAGGGAAAAAGGGGGAAATTGGGGAAAATCGGGAAAAAAGGGAAAATGGGGAAAATTTGGGGGGAAGTGGGAAAAAATGGGGGAAAATGGGGGAAAATGGGGGAAAATGGGGGAAAATGGGGGAAAATGGGGGAAAATGGGGGAAAATGGGGGAAAATGGGGGAAAATGGGGGAAAATGGGGGAAAATGGGGAAAAATTGGGGAAAATTGGGGAAAAATTGGGAAAAAATGGGAAAAATGGGATAAATGGGGGAAAATTGGGGGAAAATGGGGGAAAATGGAGAAAATCCAGGCCTGGAGCAGTTTTGACTGGGTTAAACTGGGTTAAACTGGTTTAGACTGGGTTAAACTGGGCCAGACCGGGTTAAACTGGTTTAGACCGGTTTAAACTGGGCCAGACTGGTTTAGACTGGTTTCGACTGGGCTAAACTGGGCCAGAGTGGGTTAAACTGGGTTAAACTGGGCCAGACTGGGTTAAACTGGGTTAAACTGGTTTAGACTGGGTTAAACTGGGTTAAACTGGGCCAGACTGGGTTAAACTGGGTTAAACTGGGCCAGACTGGGGCACTGGGCAGTGGGGGAGGGGCCGCTGCCGTTGCCATGGAAACGGGACCTTGGCCCCTCCCCCACCCTGCCCGGGGACTGGGACGGACTGGGAGGGACTGGGAGGGACTGGGAGGGACTGGGAGGGACTGAGCCCGGGAACTGGGAGAGACTGGGAGGGACTGG
>NW_024369895.1:0-785 GCF_014805655.1 Passer montanus
TCCCATGTGCAAATCCAGATCCCAAACTGAGATGTGCAAATCCAGAATCCCAAACTGGGACGTCCAAACCCAGATCCCATGTGCAAAACCCAGATCCCAAACTGGGGTGTGCAAACCCAGATCCCATGTGCAAAACCCAGATCCCAAACTGGGATGAGCAAACCCAGATCCCAAACTGGGATGTGCAAACCCAGATCCCAAACTGGGATGGGCAAACCCAGATCCCAAACTGGGATGTCCAAACCTAGATCCCAAACTGGGATGTGCAAACCCAGATTCCATGTGCAAAACCCAGATCCTAAACTGGGATGTGCAAACTCAGATCCCAAACTGGGATATGCAAATCCAGATCCCAAACTGGGATGTGCAAACCCAGATCCCAAACTGGGATGTGCAAACCCAGATCCCAAACTGGGATGTGCAAACCCAGATTCCATGTGCAAAACCCAGATCCTAAACTGGGATGTGCAAACTCAGATCCCAAACTGGGATATGCAAATCCAGATCCCAAACTGGGATGTGCAAACCCAGATCCCAAACTGGGATGTGCAAACCCAGATCCCAAACTGGGATGTGCAAACCCAGATTCCATGTGCAAAACCCAGATCCTAAACTGGGATGTGCAAACTCAGATCCCAAACTGGGATATGCAAATCCAGATCCCAAACTGGGATGTGCAAACCCAGATCCCATGTGCAAATCCAGATCCCAAACTGGGACGTGCAAACCCAGATCCCATGTGCAAATTCAGATCCTAAACTGGGATGTGCAAACCCAGATCCCAA
>NW_024369896.1:0-22427 GCF_014805655.1 Passer montanus
TCCCCAAACCCCCGTTTTTCCCCCCAAACGCAGGCGCCACACGCTGAGCCGCCGCCGCATCATCCCCCTGCCCCAGTGGAAAACCAACCCCGAGACGGACCCCGAGGCCCTGTTCCACAAGGACCAGCTGGTGCTGGCCCTCTACCCGCAGACCACCTGCTTCTACCGCGCCCTCATCCACGCCCCGCCCCAGCGCGTGAGTGACCGACCCAAAATCGGCCCAAATCGCCCCAAAAATCCCCTCGAAAATGAGGGTTTTTGGGAAAAAATCAGCGCGGCCACTAGGGGGCGCTGTGGGGAAAGGGAGGTGGTTGCTAAGGGGCGGGGCTTGTTGCTAGGGAGCTGTGAGTGGGTTGCTAAGGGGTGTGGCTTGTTGCTAGGGAGGTGTTACCATATAAGGGAAAATCAGTGCGGCCACTAGGGGGCGCTGTGGGGAAAGAGGGGGTTGCCAAGGGGCGGGGTTTGTTGCTAGGGAGATATTACCATATAAGGGAAATTCTAAGCTGTTGCTTTATGAGGGATTGCTAAGGGGTGTGGTTTGTTGCTAGGGTGGTGTTGCCATATAAGGTGGTTGCTAAGGGGTGTGGCTTGTTGCTAAGGCAGGTGTTGCCATATAATGTGGCTTGTTGCTAGGGAGGTGTTACCATATAAGGGAAAATCAGTGCGGCCAAGAAATGGTCAGTATTGCTGTATGAGGGGTTACTAAGGGGTGTGGCTTGTTGCTAAGGGAGGTATTACCATATATGGGAAGTCCTAAGCTATTGCTTTATGAGGGGTTGCTAAGGGGCGGGGCTTGCTGCTAAGGGAGATATTACCATATAAGGGAAATGCTGAGGTATTGATTTATGAGGGGTTGCTAATGGGTGTGCCTTGTTGCTAAGGGGGATGTTACCATATAAGGCAAATGCTAAGCTATTGCTTTATGAGGGCGTTGCTAAGGGGCGTGGCTTGTTGTTAAGGGAGATGTTACCATATAAGGCAAATGCTGAGCTATTGCTTTATGAGGGCATTGCTAAGGGGCGGGGCTTGTTGCTAAGGGGAGTATTACCATATAAGGGAAATGCTAAGGTATTACTTTATGAGGGGTTGCTAAGGGGCGTGCCTTGTTAAGAAGGAGTATTAGCATATAATGGTGTTGCTAAGGGGTGTGGCTTGTTGCTAAGGGGAGGCATTGCTATCTAAGCTGCCTGACCACAAAATCGGCTGAAATCGCCCCAAAAATTTGCTTAAAAATGAGGATTTTTGGTAAAAAATCAGCGCAGCCACTAGGGGGCGCTGTGGGTAAAGGGAGTGGGTTGCTAAGGGGCGGGGCTTGTTGCTAAGGGACA
This sequence comes from Passer montanus, assembly GCF_014805655.1. Lineage (NCBI taxonomy): Eukaryota > Metazoa > Chordata > Aves > Passeriformes > Passeridae > Passer > Passer montanus. Next base: position 1,329 of record NW_024369896.1, read on the forward strand.
CGTTACCATATAAGGAAAAACAATGAGGTCACCAGGGGGTGCTGTGGGAGCTTGGAGGGCGTTGCTAAGGGGCGGGGCTTGTTGCTAAGGAATGACAGTGCCATATAAGGGCATTGCTAAGGGGCGTGGCTTGTTTCTAAGGAATGTCTGTGCCATATAAGTGGGTTGCTAAGGGGCGGGGCTTGTTGCTAAGGAATGTCAGTGCCATATAAGGGGGTTGCTAAGGGGCGTGGCTTGTTGCTAAGGAATGTTTGCCCTATAAGGGGGTTGCTAAGGGGCGTGGCTTGTTGCTAAGGGACATGTTACCATATAAGGAAAAACAATGCGGCCACCAGGGGGTGCTGTGGGAGCTTGGAGGGCGTTGCTAAGGGGCGGGGCTTGTTGCTAAGGAATGTCAGTGCCATATAAGGGGGTTGCTAAGGGGCGTGGCTTGTTGCTAAGGGACATGTTACCATATAAGGAAAAACAATGCGGCCACCAGGGGGTGCTGTGGGAGCTTGGAGGGCGTTGCTAAGGGGCGGGGCTTGTTGCTAAGGAATGTCAGTGCCATATAAGGGGTTGCTAAGGGGCGGGGCTTGTTGCTATGAACCTATTACCATATAAGGAAGCAATCTGCGTGCATGGCTCGTTTCTAATCCTTATTTTTTCCCAAAACTCCCGATTTTTTCCCCAAATTTCCCAGCCCCAGGACGATTATTCGGTGCTTTTCGAGGACACCTCCTACGCCGACGGTTACTCCCCACCCCTGAACGTGGCCCAGCGCTACGTGGTGGCCTGCAAAGAGACCAAAAAAAAGTGAAAATTGGGGAAAAACACCCAAAATTCCGGTAAAACCACCTGAAATTCGGGTAAAACGACCCAAAATTTGGGAAGAGCGGCCTGGATTTAGGGGAGGAGGGGAAAATGGGGGGAAAAGAGGGATTTTGGGGTGGAAAAATGGAAAAAAATGTGATTTTTTTACAGGAAAAATAAAGGTTTTTTTGATGGGAAAATGGAGTAAAAATTGGGATTTTTATGGGGAAATTTTGGTGTTTTTAATAAAGAAAAAATGGGGTTTATGTGGGGATGGAAATTGGATTTAAATGAGAAAAAATGAGGAAAAAAAAAAAGATTTTTTAATGGAGAAAAATTGGAATTTTTCTGGGGAGAAATTGGGATTTTGGGGGGAAATAAATGGGATATTTGTGTGGGGAAATTTGGATTTTTATGGGTAAAAAATGGGGATTTTGGGGGGGAAATTTGGAATTTTTTAGGGAAAAAAATAAGGATTTTTTTTGGGAAAAAAATGGGATTTTTACTGGGGAATATTGGGGTTTTTTGATGAAAAATTGCCAATTTAAGGAGAAAAATCACGATTTTTTTAGGGGGAAATTTGGGATTTTTATGTGAAAAATTTGGAGTTTTGGAAAAAAACTGAAAATTTTTTTGGGAAAAAAAAGGGATTTTCATGGGGAAAGTTTGGCGTTTTTTAGGGGAAAAATTGAGGTATTTTTTGGGGAAAAAAAGGGATTTTTTGGGTGGAAAACTCAAAATATTTTTGGGGAAAATGTGGGTTTTTTAAGGGCAATAGTTGGGATTTTATTGAGGGGAAAATGTGGGATTTTTGTGGTTAAAATGGGGGGGAAATGCCCCAAAATTTAGAAAAAAAAGCATAAAAATGCCCCAAAATTGAGGAAAAAATGCAAAAAATTTTTGGGAGGGTTTGGAGAATTCAAAAAAAATTTACTTTGAGATAAAAAATTGGGGGAAAAAAGGAGAAAAATGGTTTAAAAATGTTTTAAAAATGGAGATTTGAGTTTTCAAAATGGCGGCTGAAAGGGGGAGGGGAAAAAGGAAATGATGTCATAGGGGTGTGGCCCAACAAAGCCACACCCCCTTTAATAATGACTGATTAGTTTTGTTGTTAAAAGATTTTATTCTGAATAAATAAATTAAAAACAATAAAAACTCATTGTGGGCGTGGCTTCACGTGGGGGCAGAGCTTGGGATGATGACATCATCAGGCTCCGCCCATTCCTCTTCAGGCTCCGCCCATTCCTCTTCAGGCTCCGCCTCTCCCAGGCAGCGACGAATCAGATCTCCCCACAGGAGGTGGGTGTGGCACCTGTGGGAGGGGTCAGAGTGAGGACACGCCCCTTTGGACAAACCCCGCCCACTTCAGCTGAATTTTGTTTCCTTATAAGGAAAGCGCTCCCCTAGCAACAAGCCCCGCCCCTTAGCAACCACTTCAAAGCTTTCCTTATAAGGAAAATGCTCCCCTAGCAACAAGCCCCGCCCCTTAGCAACCACTTAAATGCTTGCTTTATAAGGAAAACACTTGCCTAGCAACAAGCCCCGCCCCTTGGTAACCACATTAAAGCTTTCCTTATAAGGAAAATGCTCCCCTAGCAACAAGCCCCGCCCCCTAGCGCTCTCTGCCAACAAGCTCCGCCCCCTATGTGCCAATTAAAGGCTTTCCCTTATAAGGGAAAGGAGCCTTAGCAACAAGCCCCACCCCCTAGCAACCATTTAAATCCTTTCCTTATAAGGAAAACGGCATTAGAAACAAGTCCCGCCCACTGGCAGCCATCTTGGTATCTTTCCATATAAGGAAAAACACCTTTAGAAACAAACCCTGCCCCCTGGTGGCCATCTTGAAACTTTTCCTTATAAGGAAAAACCTTTATAAATAAGCCACGCCCTCTGGCAGCCATCTTGAAACCTTTCCTTATAAGATTAAACACCTTTTATAACAAGCTCCGCCCACTAGCAGCCATATTGGAACCTTTCCTTATAAGGAAAAACTCTTAAAAACAAGCCCCGCCCCCTGGCAGCCATCTTGAATCCATTTCTTATAAAACACGTTTTGTAACAAGCTCCACCCACTGGCAGCCATATTGGAAGCTTTCCTTGCAAAAGGTTTTAAACAAGCCCCGCCCTCTGGCAGCCATTTTGGAACTTTTCCTTATAAGGTAACGGTCTCTAAACAACAAGCCCCGCCCCCCCAGCACAAGCCACGCCCCCTTTTTACCTGGGACAGGCGCCCCCTACTGGCAGCAGCTGCAGCGGCTCCGGGGCCAGGAAGAGCCGGGCCAGGCAGGGGGGGTGGGCGGCCATCTTGCACTGGGGGCGGGGACAGCGCAAAAGGGGCGTGGCCTGTGCCTGGGAGGGGCGGGGCAACGTCAAAACCCCGAAATTCCTGCTCAGGTGGCATTAATTTGCATAAAATCTGCATTTTGGAAGGTTTTATTGCTTTGGAAGCAGAGCTGTTGATTAAGAATTCATCAGGCCACGCCCCCAGACTCTCAGGCCACGCCCACATTTTAAAATGTAAATAATTTTCCATTTTTAAGCAAAAAATTAATTAAATTTTAATTTTTACACCTAAAAAGGCCACGCCCTTTTTAGGCCACACCCATTTTGCCTACATTTAGCCACACCCCTTTAAGCCCCGCCCATTTTGCCAACTAGAACGAGGCCCCACCCACTCCAGGCCCCTCCCACTTTGTCCCATACCCAGTTAAGCTCTGCCCACTTCAAGCCCCTCCCATTAGGCCACACCCACTTTAATGTCTCCACTTAAGCCCCTCCCACTTCCATGTAAGCCCCACCCCCTTTAAGCCACACCCACCTCATTAAACATTTCTTAACCCCTCCCCTTTTAAGCCCCACCCACCTTAAACCCCGCCCACATCAAAGCAATCAAAGCCCCTCCCCCTTTCCCCCAAACAGTTTAAGCCCCTCCCCTTTTAAGCCCCACCTCCTTTAAGCCCCGCCCCTTACCTCCCCACACAGGCCACACCCACAATCCTCCCTTTCCACCTCCTGGCTCCGCCCCTTTTTCCTTTTAAGGCGCGGCAGCCCCGCCCCCTCCTCCTGCACCACGTGAGGGGGCGGGGCCAGCTCCAGGGCGGGGCGGGGTGGGCGGAGCCAGCGGATTCTCAGCGGGAGGCGGGACCAGGGCGGGGCCCGGAGGAGGCGGGGCAGGAGGCGGAGGGCGAAGCTGATTGGCTGCTCCCGGGGGCGGCGAGGGGGCGGGGCCAGGAGGCAGCGGGAGGAGTTCGGGTGTTGCCACGCCCACTCGAACTGAAAGGAAGGGGCGGGGCTTAGAGGAAAGGGGGAGGGGTTTTGTTTGAATTAATGAGGTGGGCGGGGCTTAAATGGGGTAAGGGTTAAGTGGGTGTGGCTTCAGCTAAAAGGGGGCGGGGCTTAATTGGGAACATTCTAATTAGGTGGGAGGGGTTTAGGTGGGGGTGGGGTTTAAATCTTAAAAGGGGGTGGGGCTTAAGTGGGTGGAGCTTGAATGTGTAAATAAGTGGGAGGGGCTTAAAAGGGGAGGGATTAAAATGGGTTTAATGAGGTGGGCGGGGCTAAAGTGGGTGGGGCTAAAGGTGGGAGTGGCTTAAATTAAAGGAGACAATTTTAAATTGAAATTTAAAAGGTGGGCGGGGCTTAATTGGGCGGGGTTTGGAAGTGGGCGGGGCTTAGATGTGGAGGTAATTAACGAGATTTAATGAGGTGGGCGGGGCTTAAATGAATGGGGTGTAAAAGTGGGAGGGGCTTGGATCAGAAGGGGAGGATTTAAGATGGAGGAATGAGGTGGGCGGGGCTTACAGGGGGTGGGTTTAAAAGTGGGCGGGGCTTAATCTAAAATAGGAATTTAACATGGTGTCAGGAGGTGGGCGGAGCTTAAGTGGGAGGGGCTTAAAGGAGGAGGGGTTTAAGATGGATTAATGAGGTGGGCGGGGCTTAGATGAATTGGGTTTGAAGTGGGAGGGGCTTAGAGGAGGTTTGGATTGATTAATGAGGTGGGCGGGGCTTAAGTGGGAGGGGCTTAGATTAAAAGAGGAGGGGTTTAGGATGAATTAATGAGGTGGGCGGGGCTTAGATTAGTTGGGTTTAAAAGTGGGAGGGGTTTAGATTAAAGGAGGAGGGGCTTAAGATGGATTAATGAGGTGGGCGGGGCTTTAAAAGTGGGCGTGGCTCACCCTGAGGGCGGCGACATCGGAGGGGAAGCCGTGGACGAAAAGTTCCATTTCCCTTTTTTGGGGGAAAAACGTTGAAAATTGCATCAAAATTCATTTAAAATCAAAATAATTACTGGGGGTAATTAGTTTAAAAATTGATTAACGCGTTTTTAATTAAATATTATTGAAAATCCTCAAAATTGCCCTTTAAACACCCCAAAATCCCCCCAAAAATTCTTTTAAAAATCCCTTTAAGCATCCCCAAACCCCCTTAAATCCATTTAAATCCCCCAAATCCGCTTTTAGCTTCTTAAAATCCCCCAAAATCCTCCCCAAAATCACTTTTAAATCACATTAAACCCCCCCAAATCCACTTTAAATCACCCAAATTCCCCTTAAATCCCCCTTGAGCCCCCCAAAATCCTTCCCAAGTCAACATTTAAATCCCTTTAAACTCCCCAAATTCCCTTTAAACCCCCCCCAAATCCCCTTTTATTCCCTTTAAACCCCAGAAATCCCCTTGAAATCCCTTTGAACCTCCCGAATTCCCCTTTAATCCTTTGAAACCCCCAAAATCCCCCTTTAAATCCCTTTAAACTCCCCCAAATTCCCTTTTAATCCCTTTAAACCTCAAAAATCCCTCTTAAACCCCCCCAAAAATCCACTTTAGTCCCTTTAAACTCCCCTCCCTTTTATTCCCTTTAAACCCCACAAATCCCCTTTAAATCCCTTTGAACCTCCCAAATTCCCCTTTAATCCTTTTGAACCCCCCAAAATCCCCTTTAAACTCCCCCAAATCCCCCTTAAATCCCTTTAAACCCCCAAAATCCCCCTCAAAGTCCCTCAAAACCCCCCAAAATCCCCTTTAAACTCCCCAAAATCCCCTTTTAATCCCTTTAAACCTCAAAAATCCCTCTTAAACCCCCCCAAAAATCCACTTTAGTCCCTTTAAACTCCCCCAAATCCCCTTTTAATCCCATTAAACCCCAAAAATCCCCCTCAAAGCCCTCCGAAATCCCTTTAAACTCCCTCAAATCCCCCAAAATCCCCCTTTAAACTCTCCCAAATCCCCCTTTAATTCCATTAAACCCCAAAAACCCCCCTCAAAGCCCTCCGAAATCCCTTTAAACTCCCTCAAATCCCCCAAAATCCCCCTTTAAACTCTCCCAAATCCCCCTTTAATTCCATTAAACCCCAAAAACCCCACTCAAAGCCCCCTTAAATCCCTTTAAACCCCCCCAAAATCCCCCCAAATCCCCTTTAAATCTCTTCAAACCCCCAAAATCCCCCTCAAAACCCCCAAAATCCCCTTTAAATCCCTTTAAAGTCCCTCAAATCCCAAAAAAAACCCCCTTAAATCCCTTTAAGCTCCCCGNCCAGGGCCCCCTCCCGCTGGTCCTGCGGGCTCCCCCGCGCCTCCTGCCGCCGTTGTGCTGCCGCAGCCGCCGCCGCGGATCCACCGTGAACCCCACGTAGGTTCGGCCCCGGCAGCGGCCCCGGGGAGCGGCGGAGCGGAGCAGGTACACCGCCCTCATCGCCGCCATCGCCGCCCCACAATGCCGCGGGGCCGCTTCCGGTTCCGCGCCCTTTAAATCCCCCCAAATCCCCTTTAAATCCCCTCAAACCTCCCTGAGACCCCAAAAATCCCCCTTAAATCCCTTTAAACTCTCTCAAATCCCCTTTTAAATCCCCCCAAATTCCCCCTGAACCCCCCAAAATCCCCTTTAAATCCCTTTAACCCCCCCTAAATTCTCCCCTAAACCCCCCCAAATCCAGCCACTTCCGCCTCGGTATAGGGGAGGGAGAGTGCCTCGGTACCCACAATGCATTGCGAAGTGAGGAGGTTTCCGGTGTGTTTTGCCTCGGTAAAAATGGCGGCCGGTTTGCCTCGGTACCCACAATGCATTGCGAAGGGAGGGGTTTCCTGTGTGTTTTGCCTCGGTAAACATGGCGGCGGGTTTGCCTCGGTACCCACGATGCATTGCGGAAGGGAAATGTGGTGTTTTTGCCTCGGTAAAAATGGCGGCGGGTTTGCCTCGTTACCCACGATGCATTGCGGTCCGTGAGGGGAATTTTCGGGGTTTTTTTGCGCCTCGATAAAAATTGCGGCGGTTTTGACTCGGTGCCCAAAATTACTTAAAGAGAACGAGGAGGAGAAGGAAGAACAAGAGAATTTTCTCCTTTATTGGCTCGGATTTCCGCCTCGGTAAAATAAGGCGGATTTGCCTCGTTACCCACAGTGCATTGCGGTTCGTGAGGGGGAATTTTCGGTCATTTTCCTCCTCGGCAAAAATGGCGGCGGTTTTGCCTCGCTGCCCATAATTATTTAAAGAGAATGAGGAGGAAAAGGACCAGGAGGAGGAAGAGGAGGAAAAAGAGGAGAAATTTCTTCTTTAATGCTCGGATTTCCCCCTCGGTAAAATAAGGCGGATTTGCCTCGTTACCCACAATGCATTGCGGCACGTGAGGGAAACTTCCGCCTTTTTCGCCTCGGTAAAAATGGCGGCAGTTTTGCCTCGGTTCCCAAAATTATTTATAGAGAATGAGGAGGAGGAGGAGGAGGAGGAGGAGGAGGAGGAGGAGGTGGAAGACGAGGAAAAACTTTTCTCTTTTAATGCTCGAATTTCCGCCTCGGTAAACTCGTGGAGATTTTGCCTCGTTACCCACAGTTCATTGCGACCCCTGCGGGAAACTTCCGGTTGTTCCGCCTCGGTAAAAATGGCGGCCGCTTTGCCTCGTTACCCACAACGCCCCGCGAAACGTTCCCATTTGCCTCGTTACCCACAACGCATTGCTTCGCTTCCGCCTCGTTGCCCACAGCGCCCCGCGCGGAGCGGAAGTGACGCACCGGAAGCGGAAATGGAGCCTCCCACGGCGGAGGAGCTGCGGCTGCGGCTGCAGGAGCGGCTCCAGGCCGAGCACGTGGTAATTAACGCGCTAATTAATTAATTAATTAACCGCTAATCATGGGTGTCAGCGGGTTCGTTACGGTGGGGAGGGCGTTAATTCGCCGGGGGGGCGGTTAATGAGCGGTTGGGGGGCGTTAATTAGGAGGGGGAGGGGTTAATTAGGGTTAATTAGGGTATTAATGAGGGTCGGGAGGGGCTAATTAGTGCTGGGAGGGGTTCATGAGTCCGTGTTAATTAAGGCTTTATTAATCCGTGAAGTAAATAATTAGTGCTTAACGGGCACTAATTAATTAATTAGCAGGTAATGGTGGTTAATTAGTAATTATCTGCTGTTAATTAACCGGCCAGGAGTGTTAATGAGCGGCTCACGGGGGTTAATTAGCAATCAATGTGCGTTAATTAGTGCCTAAGAGGTGTTAATTAGCGGCTAATTGGTTGTAATTGGTGATTAATGGCTCTTAATTAGTGATTGACAGCTGTCAATCAGTTTCTGATTGGTGTTAATTAATGGTTGGGGTGTTAATTGTAACTGCTGATAATTGTAATTACAGTGAGGGGGGAATGGCTGCTCATTAGTGAGGAATTGGTGTTAATTAAGTGCTGAAAACCCCTAATTAACATTTAATAGATGCTAATTGGACTCTTAATTATGTCTCTAATTGCTAACTGTATACTTATTAATTAAATTGTAATTATAATAGGCGATTAATAGGTCTGAATTAGTGTTAATTAGTGCCAAAATGGTGCTAATTAGCAGTTAATAAACACTAATTAGCTCTTAATAGGAGTATTAATAATTAGTGTTTAATAAGTGTATTAATTAGTATTTAATACGTGTATTAATTAGCAATTAGTGTCTAATAAGTGTTAATTAGTATTTAATAAGTGTTAATTAGTATCTAATAAGTCTTAATTAGTATTTAATAAGTGTTAATTAGTATTTAATAATTGTTAATTAGTCATTGAGGGTGCTAATTATATTTATTAATTAAAGTTCAATGTGCTTAATAAATTATTAATTTAAATTTAATTAAGTATATTAAATTTAATTATAATTAAAGGCCGACGGGCGGTAATTAATGCTAATTACTAATTATTAATACTGCTTTTAATTAGTGATTAATTAGCGTGGTCATCACCATTAAACCCCCATTGCTCACCAGATAAAAGCCCCTAATTATTAATTAATTAATTAATTAGTTATTATTAATGGTTATTAGTGGCTGGTGGCAGGGTTAATTAATGCTAATTAATAACGATGAGCTGTTAATTAGTATTTAATAAGTGTTAATTAGTCTTTAATAAGTGTTAATTAGTATCTAATAAGTGTTAATTAGTATTTAATAAGTGTTAATTAGTATTTAATAAGTGTTAATTTGTATTTAATAAATGTTAATTAGTATTTAATAAGTGTTAATTAGTCATTGAGGGCACTAATTATATTTATTAATTAAAGTTCAATGTGCTTAATAAATTATTAATTTAAATTTAATTAAGTATATTAAATTTAATTATAATTAGAGGCCAATGGGCGGTAATTAATACTAATTATTAATTATTAATACTGCTTTTAATTAGTGATTAATTAGCGTGGTAATCACCATTAAACCCCCATTGCTCACCAGATAAAAGCCCCTAATTATTAATTGATTAATTAATTAGTTATTATTAATGGTTATTAGTGGCTGATGGCGGGGTTAATTAATGCTAATTAATAACGATGAGCTGTTAATTAGTGATTAATTAGCGCGGTAATCAGCACTAAACCCCCATTACTCACCAGATAAAAGCCCCTAATTATTAATTAATTAATTAATTAATTAATTAATTAATTAATGATTATTAATGGTTATTCGTGGCGGCTGGGGGGCTGGGGCGGGGCTAATGAACGCTAATTAGCGCTAATTGCAGGAGGTGCAGGACTGCCCCCAGCTGTGCCGGGGCAGCTTCCGCGTCTGCGTCGTTTCCGGAATTTTCCGCGGCCTCAAAACCCTGCAGAGGCACCGGTGGGGGCGGGGCCTAAAGGGGGGCGGGCTTAAATGATGAAATGGGCGGGGCTTAAATAGAATTAAAGGGGGGGAATGGGCGGGGCTTAAATTGGGTTGGGATTGTTAAGTGGGCGGGGCTTAAATGGGGCGAGATGTAAAAGGGGCGTGGCTTAATGGGGTTGGGGTGAATAAAGGGGCGGGGCTTAAACTGGGTGTGACAGATGGGGCGGGGCTTAATGGGAATTGAGGGGTTAATTAACTTCATCAAGGGGCTAATGAGGGATTTTGATTGACTAATTAATGGCTTAATTAATGCATTAATTAATCGATTAGTTAATGGATTAATTAATGGATTAGTTAATGGAGTAATTAATGGGTTAATTTATGGATTGATTAAAAGATGAATTAATGCATTAATTAATTGATTAAATGATTAATTACTGGAATAATTAATGCATTAATTAATTGATTATTGGCATAATTATTGGATTAATTGATTAAAGGAATAAGTAATGGAATAATCAATGCATTTATTCATCGATTATTGGCATAATGAATGGATTAATTAATTTATTAAAGGATTAATTAACGGAATAATTAATGCATTAATAATCGATTATTGGCATAATTAATGGCTAGAGGGGATTAATGAGGGCTTTTATGGATTGATTAATTAATTAATGGAGCGAGGGCGCTTAACGATGTGTTTCAATGGATATATTAATTAATTAATGGGTGATTTAATTAATGGCTGGAGGGGGTTAATGAGGGGTTTAATGGATTAATTAATTAATTAATTAAGTGAGGGGGTTTAATGATGGTTTCAATGGATAGATTAATTAATTAACGGGCGGTTTAATTAAAGGATCGATGGGGGTTAATGAGGGATGGATTGAATAATTAAGGGGTTAACTAATTAATTATGCAAGTTGGGTCAACGAGGGGACTATTAAGGGGTTAATTAATCAGTGAGCGGCGTTAATTAGCGGCTAATTACCCCAGGCTGGTTAACGAGGCGCTGAAGGAGGAGCTGGGCCGCATCCACGCCCTGGAGCAGCGCACGCTCACCCCCGAGCAGTGGGAGGCGGAGCGCGGCTCATTAGCATAAATCTGCATGCCCGCCCCCGCCGCCCCCGCCTCATTTCCATGGATTTGCATAAATCCCCGCGGCCCGGCTCTGATTGGTGGAGGCCACGCCCCCTTTAGGGCCTGAAATGGGGGGCGGAGGTGGCGGTAATTTGCATAAATTTGCATTAAAACGGCAATAAACATTCCTCATTTGCATATTGTGGTGATGTCATTCATTGAGGGCGGCTCGTGGGTGGGATTAATTTGCATAAATTTGCATAGCAGCAATAAGTATCCCTTATTTGCATATAAGGGTGATGTCGTACTCGAGTGAGGCTGGTTTTGGGGTGGGGTTTATTTGCATAAATCTGCATAAAGATAGACAACGCCCTAATTTGCATATCGTGGTGAATTTCTTGGGTAATGACAGCTTTGAGGGGTGCTCATTTGCATAAATTTGCATTAAATGAGAATCGCACTCCTCATTTGCATATCGCGATGACGTCATTGGCTGAGAGTAACTTTGGGGTGTGGGGTTGATTTGCATGAATTTGCATAAAACAAAAACCCATCCCTCATTTGCATATAATAGTGATACGGTTGGGTGGGGAAAGCTTCAGAATGGGGGTTCATTAACATAAATTTGCATAAAGACAGCACGCACCCCTCATTTGCATATCGCGGTGGCATCCTTAGGCTTGGGCGGCTTTGATTTGCATAAATTTGCATAAAGACAGCACGCACCCCTCATTTGCATATCGCGGTGGCATCCTTAGGCTTGGGCGGCTTTGATTTGCATAAATTTGCATAAAGCCGACGCACCTCCCTCATTTCCGTGCCGCGGCTTCACCCTCAGGTGAAGGGAGGCTTTGGGGTGGGCTTGATTTGCATAAATTTGCATAAAATTGCCGTTATTTAGGGAGGGAGGGACTCCCAGTTCGATCCAGCGCGGCGCCTCGCGGTGCATTGTGGGTACCGAGGCGGAAGTACCCCCATGTTCCCGCGGTGCATTGTGGGTACCGAGGCAGAAGTATCCCCTTATATTTCCGCAGTGCATTGTGGGTACCGAGGCGGAAGTAGCTCCCACTTCCGCAATGCTCCCAGTGCTCCCAGTTCGGCTCCCAACGCTCCCAGTTTGGCTTCCAGTGCTCCCAGTTCTCCCAGTTTGGCTCACAGCGCTCCCAGTTCTAGCCCCCAGCGCCGCCATTGCGGCGCCTCGCGGTGCATTGTGGGTAACGAGGCAAAAGCCACTCCCCGCATTCCCGCAGTGCATTGTGGGTACCGAGGCGGAAGCCAGCTTGGCTCCCAGTGCTCCCAGTTCGGCTCCCAGCGCCCCCAGTGCTCCCAGTTCGGCTCCCAGTCCTCCCAGTTCGGCTCCCAGTGCTCCCAGTTTGATCCCCCAGCGCTGCCATTGCGGCGCCTCGCGGTGCATTGTGGGTACCGAGGCACCGCCCAGCTCCAACACCTGAGACAGGTGCGCGGCCACGCCCAAACCGGTCCAAACCAGTCCGGACCAGTTCAAACCAGTCCGGGATGGCGGCCATGGCGGCGCTGGCGCTCGGGGTGGCGCTCGGGGCGGTTTTGGCGGCGCTCGGGGGGGTTTTGGTGGCGGCGCTGGCGCGGAGAGGGGCCCGGGACAATGGGGGGAGGAATCAATTAAGCCCCTTAATTAGCACTAATGAACCATTAGTTTGCCTTAATTAGCTCTAATGAACCCTTTATTCCCCTTAATTAGCTCTAATGAACCCTTTATTCCGCTTAATTAGCTCTAATGAACCCTTAATTAGCCTTAATTAGCACTAATGAAACCTTAATTGGCCTCAATTAGCACTAATGAAACCTTAATTAGCCTTAATTAACTCTAAGGAACCCTTAATTAACCTTAATTTGATCTAATCAACCCTTAATTAGCACTAATGAACACTTAATTAGCCTTAATTAGCCCTAATTAATCTTCACAGGCGCTGGGGAGCGGATCGAGAACACCATGGAGGCTTTTGAGAAGTGAGGCCACGCCCCCTTCCCTTGGCCACGCCCCCTTTCCATTGGCCCCGCCCCCACTGTGAGCGCTAATCGCTCTAATTGGCTGTAACGCAAAACCCCGCCCCCTTTCCTGTGGCCCCGCCCCCTTTTCTATCTCTGACCTCTCTAATTGGCTGGATGTCTTAACCCCGCCCCTTTTTCTTAGGCTCCGCCCCCACCTCAGTTTTCAGAGCTTTTAATTGACGTTGTATCTAAGCCCCGCCCCTTTTCCCATTGGCCACGCCCCCACCAGCTCCAAGGGTTATAATTGTTTGTAGAGCTAAGCCCCGCCCCTTTTCCCTTAAGCCACGCCCCCTCCAGCACCTCCAAGGCTTTTAATGGGGTGTAGAGCTAAGCCCCGCCCCTTTTCCCTTTAGCCACGCCCCCTCCATCACCTCCAAGGCTTTAAATGGGGTGTAGAACTAAACCCCGCCCCTTTTCCCTTAAGCCACGCCCCCTCCAGCACCTCCAAGGCTTTTAATGGGGTGTAGAGCTAAGCCCCGCCCCTTTTCCCTTTAGCCACGCCCCCTCCATCACCTCCAAGGCTTTTAGTGGGTTGCATCGCTAAGCCCCGCCCCTTTTCCCTTTGGCCACGCCCCCTCCATCACCTCCAAGGCTTTTAGTGGGTTGCATCGCTAAGCCCCGCCCCTTTTCCCTTTGGCCACGCCCCCACCACCATCTCCAAGGGTTATAATTGTTTGTAAATCTAAGCTCCGCCCCTTTCCCCTTTGGCCACGCCCCCTCCATCACCACCAAGGCTTTTAATGGGGTGTAGAGCTAAGCCCCGCCCCTTTTCCCTTTGGCCACGCCCCCCCACCATCTCCAAGGGTTATAATTGGTTGTAAATCTAAGCCCCGCCCCTTTTTCCTTAAGCCACGCCCCCTCCATCACCCCCAAGGGTTTAAATGGGGTTTAGAGCTAAGCCCCGCCCCTTTTCCCTTTGGCCACGCCCCCTCCATCACCTCCAAAGGTTTTAATGGGGTGTAGAGGGGTGATTAATGGATATTAGCGGTAATTAATGGGAATTGGTGGTGATTAATGGATATTGGTCATGATTAATAGAAATTAGTATTAATTAATGGATATTGATCATAATTAATGGAAATTAATGGTAATTAATGGATATTGGTAATGATTAATAGAAATTAATGGTAATTAATGGATATTGGTCATAATTAATAGAAATTAATGGTAATTAATGGATATTGGACATGATTAATAGAAATTAATGGTAATTAATGGATATTGATCATAAATAATGGAAATTAATGGTAATTAATGGATATTGGACATGATTAGTAGAAATTGGTATTAATTAATGGATATTTGTCATGATTAATAGAAATTAATGGTAATTAATGGATATTGGTCATGATTAATGGAAATTGATGGTAATTAATGGATATTGGTCGTAATTAATAGAAATTGATGGTAATTAATGGATATTGGACATGATTAATAGAAATTGGTGTTAATTAATGGATATTGGTAATGATTAATAGAAATTAATGGTAATTACTGGATATTAGTGATAATTAACGGAAATTAATGGTAATTAATGGATATTGGACATGATTAATAGAAATTGGTGTTAATTAATGGATATTGGTCGTAATTAATAGAAATTGATGGTAATTAATGGGTATCGGTCATAATTAGTGGAAATTGGTGGTAATTAATGGATATTGGTAATTATTAATAGAAATTGGTGGTAATTAATGGATATTAGTGATAATTAATGGAAATGGGTGTTAATTAATGGATATTGGTCATGATTAATAGAAATTGATGGTAATTAATGGATATTGGACATGATTAATAGAAATTGGTGGTAATTAATTAACCATTAATCAACCCAGATTATCTGTTAATTAGCCTTAATTTCCCATTAATTAACCATAATTAACCATTGATTAGCCCTAATTAACCATTAACCCTAATTAACCATAAATTAACCCTAATTAACCGTTTATTATCCTTAATTAACCGTTAATTATCCCTAATTATTTCTTAATTAACCTTAATTACCCATTCATTAGCCCTAATTAAGGGTTAATTACCCTCCCCCAGGACCTCCCCCCGTACCGGAGCCCCCTGGAGGTGACGTTCGCTCCAGGTGGGGGAAATCGGGATTTTGGGGTAAAAAATGGGGATTTTGGGAAAATTTGGGGTAAAAATGGGGATTTTGGGAAAATTTGGGAAATTTTTGGGTTGAAAATTCGGAATTTGGGGAAATTTTGGGTCAAAAATTGGGAAATTTGGGAAAATTTGGGGAATTTTGGGGGTCAAAAAAAGGAAAATTTGGGTTTAAAATTGGGAATTTGGGGAAAATTTGGGAAATTTTGGGTTTAAAATTGGGAATTTTGGGAAAATTTGGGTCAAAAATTGGGAATTTGGGGAAAATTTGGGGAATTATGGGGTTCAAAAAAGGGAAATTTGGGTCAAAAGTTGGGAATTTTGGGGAAAATTTGGGATAAAAAATGGGAATTTGGGGAAAAATTGGGAAATTTTGGGTTTAAAATTGGGAATTTTGGGAAAATTTGGGGAATTTTGGGATCAAAAAAGGGAAATTTGGGAAATTTTGGGTCAAAATTTGGGAATTTGGGGGAAATTTGGGGTAAAAATGGGGATTTTGGGAAAATTTGGGGAATTTTGGGTTTAAAATTGGGAATTTTTGGGCGAAATTTGGGAGGAAATTGGAATTTTGAGATAATTTGAGTTTAAAATGGAATTTTGGGGACAAAACAGAGGATTTTTGTTAAATTTTGTGTTAAAAATTGGGAGTTTTGGGAAAATTTGGACTCAAAAGTTGGGAATATTGGGGAAATTCGGGTTAAAAATGGGATTTTGGGGAGAAAAATGGGAATTCTTGGGTGGAAAGACTGAATTGTAGAGGATTTAATGGATATTGGTAATGATTAATAGAAATTAATGGTAATTAATGGATATTGGTAATGATTAATAGAAATTGGTGTTAATTAATGGATATTGGACATGATTAATAGAAATTGCTGGTAATTAATTAACCATTAATCAACCCAGATTATCTGTTAATTAGCCTTAATTTCCCATTAATTAACCATAATTAACCATTGATTAGCCCTAATTAACCATTAACCCTAATTAACCATTAATTAACCCTAATTAACCGTTTATTATCCTTAATTAACCGTTAATTAACCCTAATTATCTGTTAATTAACCTTAATTACCCCTTAATTAGCCCTAATTAACGGTTAATTACCCTCCCCCAGGACCTCCCCCCGTACCGGAGCCCCCTGGAGGTGACGTTTGCTCCAGGTGGGGAAAATCCGAATTTTGGGGTAAAAAATGGGGATTTTGGGAAAATTTGGGAAATTTTTGGGTTGAAAATTCGGAATTTGGGGAAATTTTGGGTCAAAAATTGGGAAATTTGGGAAAATTTGGGGAATTTTGGGGGTCAAAAAAAGGAAAATTTGGGTTTTTTGGGGTTCAAAAAAAGGAAATTTGGGAAATTTTGGGTTTAAAATTGAAGCCCCGCCCCTTTCACAAGCCCCGCCCCTCTCAGGCTCCTTCTCTTCCGGCTGCGATCGCCGCATCCCCCGATTGGTCGACGTCTTCCAGCGCTTCCCGCGGCAGCCAATGAGCATCGAGGTCAAGGACGACGACGATGACCTCATCAACGAGGTCACAAAAGGGGCGGGGCTTCATCTGGGGGCGGGGTTGGGCAAATTTTGGCCATTTTGGGCCATTTTTTTTACATTTTTAACCATTTTCTGGGATTTTTTTGCGATTTTTAAATAATTTTGTAAATTTTTGGTCACTTTTGGTAATTTTTTGGTAATTTTGGTAATTTTGGGTCAGTTTGGGGCAATTTTGGGTCATTTTCATTCATTTTTTACCATTTTTGGGTCATTTTTGCCAATTTTACGGAAATTTTTTGCTCTTTTTTGGGTCATTTTGGGACCGTTTTTTGGGTTATTTTAGGGTCAAATTTGGTCAATTTTGGGACAATTTTTGGGCCATTTTGAGTTGGTTTTGGGACCATTTTTTGTGTCATTTTAGGGCCATTTTTGTGTCGATTTTTTGTCATTTTTCAATCATTTTGGGGTAATTTTTGGGTCATTTTTTGGTAATTTTGGGGTAATTTTTGGGGCCATTTTCAGGTCATTTTTTGGTTATTTTTGGATTATTTTTGGGTCAATTTTTGCTCTTTTTTTTGCCATTTCATGATCATTTTGTTGCAATTTTTGGGCCATTTTTTGATCATTTTCGGACAATTTTGGAGCCACTTTTTGAGTTATTTTTGGGTCATTTTGGGACCATTTTGGGTCATTTTTGGGAGTGGTTTTCGGTGCATTTTTTGTCATTTTTAGGACCAAATTTTTGAGAATTATGTTGCCATTTTTAGCCTTTTTTTGGCCATTTTTAAAGCAATTTTTTGACAATTTTTTTGTCCTTTTACATAATTTTTTGGGCCATTTTATTGTCATTTTTGGCAATTTTTGGGCCCATTTTTGGGCTCATTTTTGGGTAAATTTTCATCCATTTTACAATCCTCTTTTTGCCCATTTTCATTCATTTTAAAGACCTTTTTTTGGGGTAATTTTTTGTCAAATTTGAGTCATTTTTTCAGTCGTTTTTGGGCCATTTTGGATCTTTTTTTTGGGCTATTTTTGGTTAATTTTAGGACCATTTTTGGGTAATTTTTGGTGCCATTTCAGGAATTTTTGGGGTTATTTTGAGTCATTTTTTTGACAATATTTTTTGTCATATTTGGATCATTTCTGGGACATTTTGGGACCATTTTTTGGATCATTTTTGGGTCATTTTTGGGTCATTTTTGGGTCATTTTTGGGTCACTTTTGGCCATTTTCA
Source organism: Passer montanus (assembly GCF_014805655.1). Taxonomy (NCBI): domain Eukaryota; kingdom Metazoa; phylum Chordata; class Aves; order Passeriformes; family Passeridae; genus Passer; species Passer montanus. The sequence goes on from NW_024369896.1 coordinate 19,118, forward strand.
GGGTAATTTTGAGACATTTTTTAATGCCAATTTAGGATATTTTTTGGTTATTTTGGGACTATTTTGAGTCATTTTTGGACCATTTTTGGGTCATTTTTCGAGCCTTTTTTGGGTCATTTTAAAGCCATTTTGTGACTTTTTAGAATTTCATTTTAGGGAAATTTTTGGCAAATTTTGGGGTCATTTTTTGGACCTTTTTTTTTTATTTTGGGACCATTTTTTGGGTTATTTTTGGATCATTTTTCGGCCATTTTTGGACCATTTTTTGGATAATTTTTGGGTCATTTTGGGAACATTTTTTGGGTTATTTTTGGGCCGCTTTAGGACAATTTTTTCGCTTATTTTTGGATCATTGTTTGGCCATTTTGGGACCATTTTTTGGGTTATTTTTGGCCCATTTTGGGACCCTTTTTTGGACCATTTTTTGGATAATTTTTGGGTCATTTTGGGAACATTTTTTGGGTTATTTTTGGATCATTTTTTGGCCATTTTGGGACCATTTTTGGGGTCATTTCAGGGTCATTTTCCGCCATTTTTGGACCATTTTTGGGTCATTTTTGATGCCAATTTAGCATGGATTTTTTTGGCAATTTTAGCACCATTTGTGTCATTTTTTGACCAGTTTTGGGGTAATTTTTGGAGCCATTTTTTAGGCATTTTGAAGCCATTTTGTGACTCTTAAAAATTTAATTTTAAGGCCATGTTTGGCAAATTTTGGCAAATTTTGGGTCATTGTTTGGACCATTTTTTTGTTCATTTATTTATCATTTTTTGGGATCATTTTTGGCCCATTTTGGATCATTTTTGGGTTATTATTGAATCATTTTTGGGCCATTTTTGGCAATTTTTAGGGTAATTTTGAGACATCTTTTATGCCAATTTAGGAATTTTTTTTGGTGATTTTTGGACCATTTTGGGTCATTTTTTGGATTTTTTTTTTGTCATTTTTGGATCATTTTTGGCTCATTTGAGACCCATTTTTTGGGAAATTTTTGGGTCATTTTAGGGCCATTTTTGGCCATTTTTAGGGTAATTTTGAGATATTATTGGGTCATTTTTTATACCAATTTAGGATCTTTTTTTGGTGATTTTTGGACTATTTTGGGTCATTTTTTGGGTCATTTTTGGTTCATTTTTGGCCCATTTTAGGACCATTTTTTGGATCATTATTGGCCCATTTTGGGACCATTTTTTGGGTCATTTTTAGCCCATTTTGGGACCATTTTTTGGGTTATTTTTGGGTTAATTTTCGGACATTTTGGGACCATTTCTTGGGTCATTTTTGGGTCATTTTTGGCCCATTTTAGGACCATTTTTTGGGTCATTTTTGGGTGATTTTTAGCCCATTTTGGGACCTTTTTTTGGGTCATTTTTGGCCCATTTTGGGACCATTTTTTGGGTCATTTTTGGCCCATTTTGGGACCATTTTTTGGGTCATTTTTGGGTCATTTTTATCCCATTTTGGGACCATTTTTTGGGTAATTTTTGGCCCATTTTGGGACCATTTTTTGGGTCATTTTTGGGTCATTTTTAGCCCATTTTGGGACCATTTTTGGGTCATTTTTGGCCCATTTTGGGACCATTTTTTGGGACATTTTTGGCCCATTTTGGGAGCAGTTTTTGGGTCATTTTTGGGTTAACTTTGGGACATTTTGGGACCATTTTTTGGGTTATTTTTGGTTCATTTTTGGCCCATTTTGAGACCATTTTTCGGGGTCATTTTTTGATCATTTCCCGCCATTTTTGACCCATTTTTGGGCCATTTTTTGTCCTTTTCGCTTCGTTTTTTTTTTTCCCCAATTTTTTCCCCCCTCATCTCGGGGGTGGGGGAGGGGCTCCCACGGTCATTTTTGGCCCATTTTGGGACCATTTTTTGGGTCATTTTTGGCCCATTTTGGGACCATTTTTTGGGTAATTTTTGGGTCATTTTTAGCCCATTTTGGGACCATTTTTTGGGTCATATTTGGGTCATTTTGAGCCCATTTTGGGACCATTTTTTGGGTCATATTTGGGTCATTTTGAGCCCATTTTGGGACCATTTTTTGGGTCGTTTTTGGGTCATTTTTAGCCTATTTTGGGACCATTTTTTGGGTCATTTTTGGTGCCATTTTGGGAGCATTTTTTGGGTTATTTTTGGGTCATTTTTTGGGTTATTTTTGTATCATTTTTGGCCCATTTTGTGACAATTTTTTGGGTTATTTTTTGATCGGTTTTGGGCCATTTTGGGACCATTTTTTGGGCCATTTTTGAGTCATTTTTGGCCCATTTTTGGACCATTTTTTGGGTGATTTTTTTTATCATTTTAGGGCCATTTTTTTGGGTTATTTTTTGATCGGTTTTGGGCCATTTTGGGACCATTTTTTGGGCCATTTTTGAGTCATTTTTGGCCCATTTTTGGACCATTTTTTGGGTGATTTTTTTTATCATTTTAGGGCCATTTTTTTGGGTTATTTTTGGATCATTTTTGGCCCATTTTGGGTCCATTTTTGGTTCATTTTTATCCCATTTTTGACCCATTTTTGGGCCATTTTTTGTCATTTTCGCTTCGTTTTTTTTTCCCCAATTTTTTCCCCCCTCATCTCGGGGGTGGGGGAGGGGCTCCCACGTGGCCCCTCCCCCCCCTCCCGAATTTTGGGGAATTTGGGGCAATTTTGGGTATGAAAAATGGGGATTTTGGGGAATTTTGGGTGGAAAATGAGAATTTTGGGAATTTTGAGGAGAACAATTGGAATTTTGGGGAGAAAAATGGGAATTTTGGGGAATTTTTGGGTGTAAACCCCAGAATTTTGGGGAATTTGGATTAAAAAATGGCAATTTTGGATTGAAAAAGGAGAATTTTGGGCAATTTTAGGCGGAAAACTGGAAAATCTGGGATGAAAAATAAGAATTTAGGGCAATTTGGTGTGAAAAATGTGAATTTTGACTGGGAAAAATGGGAATTTTGGGAGTTTTTGTTTGGAAAAGGGGAATTTTGGGGAATTTGGGGGTTTTTGGGTGGGGAAATTGGGATTTTGGGTGGAAAATGGAAATCTTGGGAATTTTAAGGAGAAAATGGGAATTTGGGGAAATTTGGTGTGAAAAAAGTGAATTTTGACCGGGAAAAATGGGAATTTTGGGTAAAAAATGGGAATTTTGGGGTAAAATACCCAGATTTTTGGGGATTTTGACCGGGATTTTTTGCGTTTCCTCGCTGTGGGGGTGGGGCAGCGCCCCTCCCCCCCCTTTAACCCTTTCCGCCCCCACCCAAATCCCAAAAATGTCCCAAAACCAACCCTGGAGGGGGGAAATTGGGGGGGAAATGGGGATTTTG
>NW_024369897.1:0-784 GCF_014805655.1 Passer montanus
GCTGCAACTCTCCAATTCCATGTCTTGCTTCCGTGCTGGAGTCCATGTGACCTTAGCAGTAGCTTTGAAGTGAGAGTTGGTATTTGGGAGGATTTTGCTGGAAGGTGCGTGTCAGAGAAAGCAGAATAAACCACAAAAGCCTACGAAAGTGATGACACCTTGGGGTGTCATCAATGATGTCAACCCATGGGCCAGGTGTATTTTGGGATGTGGCTGCATTTGAGAGGGGGACTTCATTCCTTTAGAGCCGTGTCAGGCTGCTCTGAGATTTGTGGCTGTGCTGGGCAGGAGGAACTGCCCCTTGCGGGGCATTTATTCCCTCCCACCTTGCCCATGGATTTCCAGGGACATTGTTCCTGTACACAAGGATGGGACAACTTTTTCCCAAGCAAAGCGTTTCCCAGTGCAGGTCATACAAGGGGGTGAGGAACAGTCAGGGTTGATTTTGGAGGGCAAAGTCATGTCTTAGTATCTGTGGGTGATGAGGCAGCCATGGCTGGTGTTTCCCTTCATGTCTTTGCAATGTCTTTTCTACTGTCTCCTAGTGCATCATTGCAGACTATGCAAGGATGTAGAGGTGGTGTCAAGGGTCAGTGGGGGGGACTGCTCTCTTGATAGAATATTTAAAGCAGATGATCAGGAGCCTTGTGATGCAAAGTCAAGCTGGAGTCAAACTTGAAATGGCGACCCTGAAGTGTTGCATGCATGAGGCCAAGCCTGTTGAATATCATCCAAAATGCTGGGAGTGAATGTGGGCAGTTGTGGGGTGCCCAGGGGAGGAGGT
>NW_024369898.1:0-783 GCF_014805655.1 Passer montanus
CCCCTGCCAACACAGGTGGCTTTGGTGGCTGCCTTGCCCAGTTCCACCCCTGGGCTGCTGAGGGGGTCAGACAGGGCCAGGGGCCATGCTGCTGGGTGAACGCCGGGGAGCAGGGGCTGATGGAGGCCTGTGCCCAGGGCTGGCTGCACGGCACCTGACAGAGCAGAATGAGGACACCCTGGTTGCAGAACTCTTGGGTGAGTGGGGAGCCAGGGCTCGGGGGAGTCGAGGGGTCTCTGCACACACAGGGGCTCATCTAGGCTCTGTTTCTGTTGTAGAACTAAAAATACTGCAAGGAACAGAAGAGGATCCCTCCATCCGTTCCCTGGCAGCTCAAACCAGCTTGATCCTGAAGTCTTCAAGGAAGGAGCAAAGATCACGATTCTCCCTGTGCATGCTGCGCTGCTGGTGCCACTGAGCAGAGAGGGACCCTCGCATAAGGCTTGTCAGTGACACAAACTCCAACACCTGCTGAATCATATGCTGAATCATGAGGTGTGGGAAGGATGCTCTGGCTTTCTAAGGTCCTCTCAAAGCGCAAACCAGCATCTCCGTAACCGGTGACCCTGCCATCACTCTGACCGGTAGGGATCCATTCTTCCCCACAGCCCCTGAGCATGGCGTGACGTAGTCTACAATAACCCTGGCGTTGTGGCCAGTCCCCTCCTGAGTCCCCTCCTGGCTCCTGCCAAATGGCTCAGCTGCTCACCTGATACAATGGTCTCCTCAAACCAGGTCTTATGAGCTCTTGGAGAAAGATATCACAGCCGAGATAGTTCAGCC
>NW_024369899.1:0-783 GCF_014805655.1 Passer montanus
TGAGTCAATCCAGCAGCGACAGCCCCAAAAAATCCTCAAGAAACCCAAAAAAAACCCCAAAAATCCCCCCCAGAGCCAAGCAGTGGAGCCCAGGTGTGCCCAGGTGTGCCCAGGTGTGCCCAGGTGAGCCCCAGGTGAGCCCAGGTGAGTTCAGCAGTGCCCAGGTGAGCCCAGGTGAGTCAATCCAGCAGCGACAGCCCCAAAGAAGCCCCGAAAACTCCTCCAAAGACCCCAAAAAAACCCCAAAAATCCCCCCTAGAGCCAAGCAGCAGTGCCCAGGTGTGCCAAGAGACACCTGGGCACACCTGGATACACCTGGATGGACGTGGACCGCCCAGGTGTGCCCCAGTGGGCCCCAGGTGTGCCCAGGTGTGCCCAGGTGTGCCCAGGTGAGCCCCAGGTGTGCCCAGGTGTGCCCAGGTGAGCTCAGAGCAGGAATTTGGGGGCTCCCAGGGGGGTTTTTGGGATTTTTGGGAGTCCTGGGAGGATTTTTTGGGGTCCCAGAGGTGATTTTGGGGGGTTTTGGGGTCCCAGGGGAGGTTTTGGGCTGATTTGGGGGTTTTTTAGGTGTTTTTGGGGGGTTTTGGGGGTCCCAGGGGAGGTTTTGGGGTTCTTTTTGGGATTTTTGGGGTGACTTTGAAGATTTTTAGGGGGGATTTGGGGGTCTCAGAGCTTTTTTCAGCACGATTTTGGGGGTTTTGGAGGTGAATTTTTGGGTATTTTGGGGTTTTCGAGGTGTTTTGGGATTAATTTTGGGGATTTTTGGGGTCCCAGAGCTGTTTT
>NW_024369900.1:0-783 GCF_014805655.1 Passer montanus
ATTATTTTGTTTGTTAAATTAAATTATTTTTTGTTAAGTAAAATTAAATTAAATTAAATTATATTATTTTGTTTGTTAACTTAAATTAAATTAAATTAAATTATATTAAATTAATTCAGTTAAAGTAAATGGAATAAAATAAAATTAAATTACTTCATTTGTTAGATTAAATTAAATTAAATTATTTTGTTTGTCAAATTAATTAAATTAAATTAATTAAATTAAAATAAGTAAAATTAAATTAATTCAATTAAATTAAATGGAATACAATTAAATTTGTTAAATTAAATTATTTCATCTGTTAAATTATTTTGTTTGTTAAATTATTTAATTTGTTAAATTAGATTAAATTATTTCATTTGTTAAATTCATTAATTTAATTTATTCAATTAAATAATAATTCTATTATTTAGTATATTAAAATTTAAAATTATTCAATTAAATAATTTAATTTATTAAATTAAATAATTATTACTAATTATATTATTGTATTTATTAAATTAAATAATAATTATAACTAATTCTATTATTGAATTTATTGAATTTATTGAATTTATGCTTTATTAATTTATAGTATATATTAATTTTTTATTCAATCAAATGATTGCATTTATAAAATTAAACAATGATTATAAATAACTATTTAATTTATTCATTTTTTATTTATTAAAGTAAATGATCTAAGACCTTAATCCCATCCCTTTAATGAATACAAAAGCAGCTCCAGCCCCCCCGAGCCCCCCCTGCCCACCCGGGGGGTCCCGCTGGCCCTGACCCCCCCCC
>NW_024369901.1:0-783 GCF_014805655.1 Passer montanus
GAGACCCCGCCAAAGGTGGGCGGGGCTTCAGGGGGGTAAATGGGCGGGGCTAAGGGGGTGTGGCCAAATGGGTGTGGCCATAAAGGGGTGTGGCCAAAGGGGTGTGGCCATAAAGGGGCAGAAATTAATGGGCGTGGCTAAAGGGGTGTGGTCATAAAGGGGTGGAGCTGGGGGAGGGGTTAAGGGGTGTGGCCAGAAGTGGGTGTGGTTAAAGGGGGTGTGGCCATAAAGGGGCGGTGCTAAATTGGTCATTTTAGGGGAGACATTTGGGTGGAGCAATTTTGGGGCAAATTTGGGGAACTTTGGGGCAATTTTGGGGCAATTTGGGACAACCTTGATACAATTTTGGCGCAAATTTGGGATAATTTTGGGGAAGTTTGGGGCAATTTTGGGACAATCTTGATAGAAATTTGGGGCAATTTTGAGGTAATTTTGGGGCAAATTTGGGACAATTTTGGGGAACTTTGGGGCGATTTTGGGACAATCTGGATACATTTTTGGGGTAAATTTGAGACAATTTTGAGGCAAATTTGGGACAACTTTGGGGCAATTTTGGGGAACTTTGGGGTAAATTTGGGACAACCTTGATACAACTTTGGGGCAAATTTGGGGCAATTTTGGGGCAATTTTGGGACAATTTTGGGGAACTTTGGGGCGATTTTGGGACAATTTTGGGACAATCTTGATACAAATTTGGGACAATTTTGGGGCAATTTTGGGGAACTTTTGGGATAATCTTAATACAATTTTGGGGCAATTTTGGGACAATCTTTATACAATTTT
>NW_024369902.1:0-783 GCF_014805655.1 Passer montanus
TAGATTTTTCCTTATTGATTATAAGGAATTCTTGAGGTGGCATGTTCAGACATGCTGCAGGCATGTGGGGTGGGATTGATCTGAGTGACTGATCCCTTGATCTGACAAGTATCTTATGTGTAATGTCTACATTTTAACAAGTTCCCTTAGCTGCCTTTATGCTCAGCAAAAGTTATCATTATAACTTTATTATAACAATCATGAAATTGCATATCACTGCAATTTCAGTCTAATTCAGACAAAATCCAACACTGCCACTGCAGTCACACAAATTGCAGATTTAACTAAGATGTAACTCATCCTAGACTCTGAAAATCCTTCCTGCATCAATAAAGAGGGATTTGCATGCAAGAGGATACCTCAGATAAAGACAATTATTTAGATCTATTGACCCTGCAGGAAACTCTCCTTGTATTGCTCTCTGTGCTCATTCTCTAAAAGTTGAGGGATGTGGAAGTTCCCTGTTGCCTCTCTATATAAACAAAATCCCACCTTATCCTCTTTTGGTTTACCAGCTGTTTCCCTCTCAACTCCATTGGGACCCTTACATGAGATAGATTTGGCCCCTGAACTCCTCCAGATTTTGAGGGCTTTCACCCTTTCCTAACTGACTCTTGAAAACACAAAAATATATATTGTCAACTGAAGTTGTTCTTGGGTGCTTTAGCTCTCACAGTGATTACTCCAACATTCCTTTGAGGCACAGAAGTTCTATTATGTCTGGTCCTGAGACAGAATTGGTAGGAATCAGCTGCTTAATTATACTGTGAAGGGAAATCTCAA
>NW_024369903.1:0-783 GCF_014805655.1 Passer montanus
GGGTTTTGGGGAGAATTTGGGGTTTTTTGAGGGGGATTTCAGGGATTGAGGGGGATTTGGAATAAATTTTAAGGGGGTTTGGGGGAATTTTGGGATTTTTTTGGGGTTTTTTGGGGGGTAATTTGGGGGGCGATTTTGAGGGAATTTGGCTTTTGTCTTGGGGCATTTTTGGGGAGAATTTGGGGTTTTTCGAGGGGGATTTTGGGGTTTTTTTAGGGTGTTTTTTGCCCCACCTTTGCTGTAGCTGCTGACCAGGGTTACGGGATATTTTAGGGGGGATTTTTGGGTTATTTTGGGGGTTTTTTGTGCCCACCTTTGCTGTAGGCGCTGACCAGGATTATAGAATATTTTGGGGAGGATTTCTGGGTTATTTTTGGGGTGTTTTGGAGTTTTTTGGCCCACCTTTGCTGTAGGTGCTGACCAGGTTTATAGGATATTTTCGGGAGGATTTTTGGGTTATTTTTGGGTTATTTTTGGGGTTTTTTGGCCCCACCTTTGCTGTAGGTGCTGACCAGGATTATAGGATATTTTCGGGAGGATTTTTGGGTTATTTTTGGGTTATTTTTGGGGTTTTTTGGCTCGGGGTTCAGGGACCCAAAAATCACCTCAGGGACCCCAAAAACCCCCAAATCACCCCAAAAAACCCCAAAAACCACCAAAAAAACCCCTAAAACAACCCCAAAACCCCAAATGGGGAGGGTGCGGGGCAGGGAGTGCAGGCACTCGGCACAGAACCTGCAAAACGGGGTTCAGAGACCCCAAAATCACCTCAGGGACCCCAAA
>NW_024369904.1:0-782 GCF_014805655.1 Passer montanus
GTGACGCTGGCGCTGCGCCCCACCGGGATTTGGGGTGGGAATTTTGGAATTTTGGGTGGAATTTGTGGGAATTTTGGGCTTTTCCCTTGGATTTTGGGTGGAATTTTGGGGATTTTGGGTGGAATTTTGGGGATTTTTTTTGGGATTTTAGGGTGGAATTTTGGAATTTTGGGATTTTAGGGTGGAATTTTGGGGAATTTGGCATGGAATTTGGGGATTTTGGGGTGGAATTTTGGGGGAATTTGGGGAGGAATTTTGGGGATTTTTTTGGGTGGAATTTTGGGATTTTTTTTTGGTGGAATTTTGGGGATTTTTTTGGGTGGAATTTTGGGGTGAAATTTTAAGGATTTTGCGGTGGAATTTTGGGATTTTTTGGGTGGAATTTTGGGGATTTTTTTTGGAATCATTCAGATTTGGGGCTTTTCCCTTGGATTTTGGTTGGAATTTTGGGGATTTTGGGGAAAATCTCAGAATTTTGGGTGGAATTTATGGGATTTGTGGGATTTGCTTTGGATTTTGGGTTTTCCCTTTGCATTTTGGATGGAATTTTTGGGAATTTGGGTGGAATTTTCGCGATTTTGGGTTCTTCCTTCAGATTTTCAGTGGAATTTTAGGAATTTTGGGGTTGCTCCTTGGATATTTTGGGTGGAATAATTCAGATTTGGGCTTTTCCATTGGATTTTGGGTGGAATTTTCTCAATTTTGGGTGGAATTTTCACATTTTTGGGTGGAATTTTCACGTTTTCACCTGGAATTTTCGCGATTTCGCCTGGAATTTCGGG
>NW_024369905.1:0-782 GCF_014805655.1 Passer montanus
GTGTGAAATGCAGTGTTTTGCAGAAATATTCAGGGTCACCAGGCCATCCTGCTTTGTGCTCTCTGAGCACAGCAAGCGCTGTGCAATGCCGCTCTGAGCTGCTGGGAGAGAGGTGTTAGAAATAAACAAACTCTTAGTTACCATTAAATGCAGACAAAGCCATTAATGCAAAAAAACTCCTCCTTCTTAGTAAGGATTCAACTGAGCCAGCTGTGTATCTCCCTCTCCTGAGAGCTGAACATACACACGCACCCATAAAATGCTGCTTTTGATTGCTTTTCCCAGCCTTGGGTGATCCCTGTCCCCTTCCCCTTTGGCTGTGTGCTAGGCAACTTCTATTCTCTCCTGACAGCCTACTTTTCTGTCCCCTCTCCTCTTCTCCTACTTCTCTTTTGGGCTGGTGTTCAACCCCGCCCCTTTTCCAGCTCACAGCAACACCCAAGAAATGAACTGGAACAAATGCAAACCTGAACTAACACCACCTAGCACCAAAAATTTTAATTCTTTTTTTCTAATAACCTTTTGGCTGCAGCAAAATATCACCTCCGATCTCCCTGTGGGAATCACGGTTGAGCCTAATTTAAACATGGTTTTGGGATGATGATGCATCTTTAATGAATAGGTTTTCTTTTGGGAAGGGTATAAGGACATGAGTTCAAGGCTGCAGGATAAACCAATTTTTTTTAGTTAAATATTCCCATTATGACCTTTCCATGCCTAGTTTTTAACTTTTCTGTAATCTCAAGCGACCTTAGTTCTGTGATTATTGCATCTGCATACTA
>NW_024369906.1:0-782 GCF_014805655.1 Passer montanus
TTGGGGACATTTGGGGACGTTGGGGACACCGTGGGAAATCACACCCCTTCCCTACTCTGCTATCAGTTAATGGGGTCGGTTAATGAGGTAATTAATTAATTGGGAGCAGATTTTGGGCTGTTGAGTGTCACCACCGTGGGGTCATTGAGTGGCTGCTGAGGGGACATCAATTAAATATCAAATTACTGGTATTTAATTGAATATTAGTTAAATAATTAATTAAGATAAGTAGAATTTAATTTAAATGTAATTAATTAAAATTAATTAAATTATTAAATGAAATCATTGGTATTTAACTGAATATTAATTAATTAATTGAAAAATTAATTGAAAGAAAGAATTAAATTAAAATGAAGTTTAAATTAAACTATTGGCATTTAATTGAATATTAATAAAAATTAATATAATTAAATTTAAATTAAATCATCAATATTTAATTGAATATTAGCTAATTAATTAAAATAAGTAGGATTAAATTAAAATTTAAGTTAAAATAAAATTAAAAGTAAATTAAATTTAAATTCAATTTAAATTAAAAATTAATTACAATTAAATTTAAATTTAAAATAAATGAAAAATAAAATCAAAGTTAAATTAAAACTGAACTAAAATTAAATTGCATTAATTAATTTAATCAGAAAAACCATAGAAATAAATTAAAAAATTATTTGCATTTCAATCCCTGTGGGTGCCCTCAACCCTCCCCCCCTCGGATCCCGAACCGAGGCCTCGTTTGGGGTGAAAAACCCCAAATTTGGTGCCCAATGGGATTTTGGTGCCAG
>NW_024369907.1:0-10414 GCF_014805655.1 Passer montanus
GGAGGTGCTGTTCCCTAGACCCCACAGCATGCTGCAGGACTCCGACGCACCCAACTCTTCAAAAACCATCTAATATCGGCCATAAGATAGAGTACTAGGAAAAAACTAAAAACCAAATAGACTAAAACAAACCTATAAAACCCAAAAAAACCCCCAAAATCCACAAGACCCCCAAAGAAAACAAAAAAAAAAATGACAAGAATAACAATTAGAAGAAGATTAAGAAATAGCAGCAGGAAAGAAGAAGAAGAAGATATAGAAGTAGCAGTAGGAAAGAAGAAGAATAAGCATAGGAATAAGAAGAAGAATTAGATGAATTAGAAGTAGAAGAATTAGAATTAGAAGAATTAGAAGAAATAGAGAAGAAATTGTAATAGTTGTAGAAAATAATACTCATAATAAGTCAAAGAAGAAGAAAAAGAAGAAGACGACAAAGAAGAAGTTGAAATAGTAGTAGTATTCAATAAAGAAAATAATTATAGTTATAATAATAATAATAATGGTCATGTCAAGTTAAAATACACATCCACACATCATCTAGGATCATGGAATGGCTTGGCTTGCCAAGGGCCCTAGGGATCATCTAGTTCTTTACCTGATTACTTTCTTCTCTCTTGCTGTCTCTTTCCGATTCCTATTCCTTTCCTATTCCTATTTCTGTTCCGCTTTCCTCTTTTTTCCATCTCTCAAGCTCACATTTCTTTGCCCATGATGCAACAGATCCAGAGTCTGCTGCAAGAAACTCTGTCAGACTCGGCCCCTGCCATGGCAGGTACCTGGGTGTTCCCACCTGGCCCAAATGTATACCAATCCACTCAGCTCTAGGTTTTTGGGGGACCCTGGCCACCAAGAAGGCCTCATGGACAGCATGAATGGGACGCCACTGGGATCTGCAGAGCACTGAGATTTTCTGTTATGGATGAGTAAGACCAGACTTTCTGTACAGAAAAAATGGCTCTCGTTTATTTTAAAAATCTACAGGAGACAGAAGGCCCGAGACAGTCTCAGACCTCCACGAAACATGTGAAAAAAATAACAGTGTGTCTACTTCTGGGTTCTCTTGGAAGAGAGTTCCTGAAAAGAACCATGAATTCAACTGAACTCCCATTTTTATTACTTCCCTTCAGGTCCAGGATTGGTGGGTTTTGGATCCACGCGGTGATTGGCTAGTTTCTGGTGTTCCTATTGGTCTTCATTGTCATTGATTCCTGACCAATCATTTCTGCGGGGCGTCGAATGATTGGTTAGGTCTTTCATCCAATCTCCTTCTGCGGCGCTCGTTTTATTGCGCTGAATCTCTTTCTGGATGTTTTTCTGCCCCTTTGGACCAACCCCTGCTATATCCTGGACCCTCCTGAACCCACAAGAAATACTGACCAACGCCCCAAAACAAAACTCCCTTTCCCAAGGTCACAACAACCAACTCAACCTTGACTCAATACTAACCAAATCCCACTTATAATAACTCCCCACTCTAAAACTTTTATCAGGCTTTAGCCCATATCAACCTGTCCAGTCTTTTAATCGTCTCTCAGTTTCTCCTTCAATGGTATATAGTTGTCTCAGTTTCTGGTACTGTTTGTGTATTTCAGTGGGTGTCTCGGCAGTTACAGAGTTCTGGGATGTTTCAAATTCATTTTCTTGTAGTGCAAAAATATTCTTAGTTTTTCCATTCTTTAATCCAGTCTTAAGGCTGAGTTCAAGGGAGTTGATTACTATCCTCATGATAACCCCGATATGGCATGGTATCATGCAAGGGAGAAGAACAACACTTATCAGTGCATCTCCTGTAATGATTAATACCTTTTTCTACCAATCACCCTTTAAGATGTTATTCCGCCAATTTCCCTAATCAGTTTGTAGTAATGGGGTCCTCTTTTAGATAGGACACGGGCTAATTTCCTGATGTTGGCAGAAATATTTGTAATTACTTCACTATGATAATGTATTTCCTCGCAACATGCGGAAGAATTGAATTTTCACATACCCCTCCTTCCTCAACTAAAAGACAGTCTAACGCCAGCCAGTTTTGAAAAATCATTGTTCTCATTTGCTGGGACTGCACATTGAGAAGGTCTATGGTTAACTGGAAATGGTTAAATGGACTGGCTGGAAATAATCTCCAATAAACCTGTAATTTGATTAGTCTACTTAACATATAGATCAGAGTTCTATATCCCCATGACCATTCTTGAGTCCAGGTGGCAGGACCATAGGTGGTGATGATTCGCTCAGGAGATCATCCTTCATTCCCCCATTGTTGGGTGCCCCCTATTAATAGATCTCTTTTTTTCCAGGCTAATTCTTCACAGAGAGGCACTCCAGATGCTGCCCTTCCACTCTAGGGAGGAGGAAGAAGGAGAATCTTATAATGTCTGGAGTACAACTCCCTGCCCACCCTTTTGGCAGGACCATATATGCCGCTTTTCCACAAAGCCAATAGAGACTTTTTGGGGTTCTTCAAAATTGTGGATGTTTTTCTAATTTGTGGCTAGTCTTATTCCAAAATTTTGATATTTAGAGTGCATCCAAGAAGGGGTTGAGTTCTTGTGTGAGGGGCACTCATATAATTTCTCCCTCTCTATGTAGGAGCACTGTGGTCTTTGAGATCTGGACAAGTATAAATGTGGGGGTCTAGGGTAAATGTGGGGGTCTAGGGACCCACCATTGGTAGGTGTTACTCAGTACCAAGTACCTTTTGCAATGGATCTCACCCAAGTAGATGGTATAATCAGAGCTTTTCCTCCAAAGGCATTCTTCTCCAATTACTTCGGATCTCAAACTCCATATCTGCTCTTTGGGTCTCTTATCTGGTCCGGGTCCTTCTCTGTCCAGTACTGTGAGTACACTCCGTTGGGCGCATAGGAATCCCCACTCATGGCCAAACTTCAGCCATGTGGGTGTCCCCACAAATCCAACAATTAGAGATGTTAAATTAATGACTGATTTTCTCAGCTAAGTCCAGGAACAGATTTTTCCCTCCTAATGTCTGGATTTATGGCCCCTTCTTGATTACCCCTTTTATCTCTCTTTCTGGAATCAAACCCAGTTCATAAGCCCCATATTTCACTTTTCCTTCAATAGGTCTCTTTTCTGAACAGATCCATTTTTCTTTCATAGGGCATTCCCCCATCAATTTCTGTTTAAAATTCCCTGTTTTTTTGAATAGCCAATATGTTTTGCCGTCCTCTATACAGGTTGTTAATGACAAAAAGTTGATACAATTGGGGCTCGGATTAGTGTGGATTCTGAGGACAGCAGTCCGAGAGTCTCCTGCATATAGAGGATAGTAACATTTCTCACACGGCAGAGTCCCCCCCTCACTGGTATTTATAAGCAGGAGGATCAATAGAAATGGGGGTCCGGCACAGGCCACTCTCCCAACCATGTCTCCCCTCCACAGGGGATCAAGGACTCTTTGTAGCAAGCGTGTAACCTGATCAGGTCTTGCCCCCACTTCTTCCTCACTACTGTGATTTTCTCACCAGTTATTGTTGCAGGAGTCTACTTTCCCTTTTTGTATCAACCTGTTTCTTCTTTCTTTTAGGGCCAGATTACTAGATGTGTGGGAGGATGCTCTATCTTTTTCCCAGATCTCAGGACCTGTAACAAGAAATACCCAGAGATTAAAACACATTTTTGACAATTAATGGTGTGGGGTGGGGTTTTTTTGGTTGGGTTTGGTTTTTTGTTTTTTTTTGGTTTGGTTTGGATTTTTTTGTTTTGTTTTTGTTGTTGTTGTTGTTTTTTGTTGTTGTTTTGTTGTGTTTTTTTTTTAATCAGTCATCTTACAATTTCACACCCATATAAAAATACTATTTCTTTCTTTAAGTTAAAAATATTAAAAACTTTCAATTGAATATCCTACAGCAAATCTAACAAGTTCTATTATAACATGTGTGTCTTCTGGTGGTGTTTCCGATGTCTTCCTTTTTAGAATCAGCTTAGTATCATTCAGCTGAGGCAGGAGACAGTTCCTGTTTGGATTTTTTGTTTTGTTGTTGTTGTTGTTGTTGTTTTTTGTTTTTGTTTTGTTGTGGGTTTTTTTTAATCAGTCATCTTACAATTTCACACCCATATAAAAATACTATTTCTTTCTTTAAGTTAAAAATATTAAAAACTTTCAATTGAATATCCTACAGCAAATCTAACAAGTTCTATTATAACATGTGTGTCTTCTGGTGGTGTTTCCGATGTCTTCCTTTTTAGAATCAGCTTAGTATCATTCAGCTGAGGCAGGAGACAGTTCCTCGGATGCAGAAACTGGCCCTTTCACTCAGGAGACGTGTTCATCCCCACTCTTGTGTCCGAATGGCTGTTTCCATGATTAATAAAACCTGGAATGGGCCTTCCCGCTTTGGGATTAGTGGTTGTTCTCTCAGGTTTTGATTAATACCCAGTCACCAGGCTGGAATTTAGGGATTTTGAAATCAATGGGAGCAGTTTGAGGAAGTGGTTAAGGATGGCAAGCCAAACATAATTTCCTATGGTGAAACCCCTATATCTGCCCTTGGTTTGGTTCTTATCCTCATTAGTGCTAGAGAGAGACATTTCAGCCAATTCATCTTTGTTTCCTCTGTTAATTTCCTAAGAGTTGTCTTGAGGATCTGATTGATTCTGTCTATCCTCACGGAACTTTGGGTCTCCACAGAGTATGAAATTTCTAAGTGATATGTAAGGCATTAGTTGTTGTAATACTTTAGCTATAAAATGGCGACCTCTGTCGGAATCGATGGTATTGATTATTCCATATGGCGTTACGATCTGTTCTAATAAAATTTTGCTTACAGTTTCTGCAGTTGCTCTTGTTGTCGGATATGCCTCCACCCAATGAGTTAAATTGTCCATAATTATGAGTAAATACTTATACCTTTGTACTTGTGGTAATTCCGTAAAGCCTATTTGTATACATTGAAATGGTCTTTTCGCTAATTCTCTTCCTCCCTGAGGTAATATTCTCATTACCTCTCTGTTTATCTTCTGGCATACCATGCATTCTCAAATTATTATCTTTGCAATTTCCCATATCCCGATGCATACATAAATTCTCATAAAATGAACATGCAAAGCTTGAGTACCCCAATAAATTGAGGCATGTAGGTCCTCTAGTATCTTTCTAGTTAATGCCTTGTTTAACACTTGCCTACCATCTGGCATCCTTCGCTCCCTTTTCTTATTTTGGGTTGCACCATGTTTTTGTAACTCCTCTTGTTCTTTTCCATTAAATACGGTGATCTCCTAATTTCCTTTATCTTCCTTGCTCCCACGTCCTATTTCATTTAACCTGAAGATCTTTTCAGAATTTTCCAGAGCAGCCCTTTTTGCAGTTATATTGGCCAAGTTGTTCCCTTTTATTTCTCTAGTATCACCTTTTTGGTGTCCCTTTGTATGTGCTACTGCGATTTCCTTAGGTCCTTTCAAGGCTTCTAGCACCGCCTTTATGATGCCTTCATGAATTAAAGTTTTTCCTTTAGAGTTAACAAATCCTCTCTCCGCCCAGATTTTCCCAAAGGTGTGTACTACCCCACAAGCATATTTAGAATCAGTAAATATAGTGCCACTCTCTTTGTCAAGCCATTTCAGTCCTTTTATTAGTTCATAAATTTCACAGTATTGTGCAGACCAATTGGTAGGAACCTTTCCTTTTTCCACAAATGTCATTGTATGCTCATCTACTATGGCATACCCTGATGCTCGCTTCCCATCAACTACTCGCGATGAACCATCTATAAAACGTATGTTACCTTTGGACAAAGGTTGTTCTAGTAAGTCCTCTCTGAGTTTTATCTGTAAGTCTATAGTCTCAAGACAATAGTGTTCCAATTCTTCCTTTGGTTCTTCATATAGAAACTGTGTGGGGTTTTGAATTCTTCCTGTAGCCAATTCAATATTTTCACTATTGTTTAAAATCAGTTCATACTTGAAAAGTCTACTATCTGAAATCCACTGACAGGCTCTTTTGCTTAATACTTAATATACTCTTTAAATCATGGGGAGTCTACACCTTGATTTTATTACCCAATGTTAATTTGTAGCCTTCTTCCACAAGAACCACAGTTGCAGCTACCGCCTGGAGACAAGCAGGCCAACCTCTGACAACTGGGTCTAATAATTTTCAGATGTAAGCAATGGGCTTCTGCACTCCACACCATTCTTGTACCATGACACCACAAGCTATTCCTTCTTCTACATTAACAAATAGTTCAAATAGTCTATTCAAGTCTGGTAAGCTTAATACTGGAGCAGTTGCCAATTTTTCTTTTAATTCTTCTAACTTATCATCTTTACTCCAATTTATAGGCTTGACTCCACCTACTTTATTATATAGGAATTTAACCAATTTTGTGTGTCCATCTGTCTCTAATTTACAGTACCCAATTAATCCGAGCAATTTCCTTACATACATTTTTGTTTTAGTTGCTGGTAATGATAGTATCCCCTGAATTAGATCAGCATCCAATTTCTTGTATCCTTTCCCAATTATGTGACCAAAATATTTCACTTCAGGTTCGACAAATTGTAACTTCTTTTTTGATACTTTTAACCCTTTTCCCTCCAGGAAGTTCAGTAGATTAACTGTTGTTGTCCGTGCATCCTCTTTTTGTTCCCCAGAAATTAACAAACCATCCACATGCTGTAGAATCTGGGAACCACCTTCAGGTGTAAATTGTTTGATTTTTTCTTCTAAGGTTTGGCCAAATAAGTTCGGTGACTCTGTAAATCCCTGAGGTAACCTTGTCCATTGCAGCTGTTGCTTCCTTCCAGTTTCCTCATCCTCCCATTCAAATGCAAACCATTTCCTACTCTCTTTTTCAAGTGGGCAGGACCCAAAACGCATCTTTTAAATCTAACACTTAACACTGAACCATGCATGTCTTGATGGTACCCTGCTCAATAAATTGTATGGGTTAGCCACCACCAGATATTGGGTAATGGTTTGTTTATTTACTTCCCATAGGTCTTGAACCAACCATCTGGTTTCTTTATAGGTAGTATTGGGGTGTTATGTGGGGACATGCATTATCTGGCTCAGAGCCCCAGCTATCTGTTCTGGGGCCAGCTATAGCCGGTCACCACCCACAGAGCAGAAGCCCAGCGGGGAGAGCCGGAGTCCGGGATAGCTCAGCGGGAGCTCAGGCAACCTAGGCAAGCTATAGTGATTTGCAGCTCTTAGCGATAATCAGCTCTTTTGTGATCTCCAGCTCTTTTAGCTTGCTAGGTGCCGCGGGAGCAGATGCAGGGGAGAGAGAGGAGAAGCACTGTATGACGTTCCGCAGGATTCTTTTATTCGGGTCTCCACGAAGGTTCCAGTGACAGCTCTTCTGCTGAACCAGGCAGAATAAGGGGGTTTTATACCCTACAGGGGTTTTGAAAACTGTCCAATAGTAAGGGTCAGGGGAAAGTGACCTATGGGCTTACAGGGAGATAAGCAGGGTCCGAAGGAGGAAGAGAGAGGCTGCTAGGGTCTAGTCATGCTGACTTGGCATTTCCTAGGTTTTAGGCCTCTAATCACCAAGGCCTTGTAGGCCCTGAGCCTGCTACAACTCCACTTTCTGTATTTAGAAAAAAGGCGTTCCCTATGATTCTTTTGAAACAATGGACAAGGCATGAGAACATAACTAGCACGATGACAATTACAAAGATCCACAACATTCACTTAACCAAAGATGCAACCCATCCCGTTAATCCCCATTGACCGAAGAGGTCATTGACCCAGTCTGGGGTCTGTTCTACTTTTAAGTCCTTCACAAGTCCCTTCAGTTTCTGGATGTTGGCGTGGATGGATTCCGAGCGTGAAGAGAGATTGAAGCAGCACATCCCTTCGAAGTCCTCGCAGCCATGTCCGTGGGCAAGCAGCAGGAAGTCAATTGCTGCTCGATTTTGGAGGGAGGCATGTCTTGTGGTTTCTTCTTCCTTTAAGAGATCGCTCAGGGCAGCAGAAGTAGCGTTAGCTTGCTTACTGAGCCAGCACCCAAGGTGATTTATTTCACCTAGGGCCTTAGCTGCAGCTACCCATGGTAGGAATATAGAGACCGCTATCTTTATAGGTTTGTTCCAATCGTATAATTTGGGATCGCAATTTTCATCAAATTCTGTGTAGGACCTTTTGTGGCATTTTAATTCGCTCTCTTTTTTTCTAATTGTGTAACAAGGTGATATTTGGAGGTAGGGTGGAAAGTTTTCCAAGGGTACAGGGACCTCCATGGAATCGTGAGGGGATCCCAGCCCATACTCTGTCACCACAGATGAGAAACGTTCCCTTGGGTAGAACTCTGGGATGGAGAGAGGACACAGAGATCACATGAGCAGTGTAATTACACCAGTCATGAGGGTTGGTGGGGGAGTGGGTAAAAAGTTAGAGGCTTTTGGTAAGGGTTGATAAAGGGGATAACAGGGTTTTTAGGGTAAGAAGGGTAATAATATCTAATTCAGAGAACAGTTTTGTTTTGAGACTGTGTCTGGCCTAGGGCTTGATGCCGCAGAATGTTGTTCAGCTTTCTGTTTTGTCTGCTGTTTTGTGATGGGACAGTCATCTCCTCCACCTGTGGACGTTCGGCAACATCTTCGTCTCCAGGCAGAACTGCTCCGGTTTTGAGGAGGTCTTGTGTTTGACTCAGGAGGATTCTTGTCACTGCTTGTGGAAGTGGTATTTGCAGTGCCTAGGTATGGTTTTATGTTTTTCCCTGGGTACCATCTTGGACCAGATGGTAGCAGAACACACGCATATCCTCTTCCCCAGGCAATCAGTTCAAAAGGTCCAGAAATTTTATGTGTTTCTGGGTCCTTCAACAGGGCTTCTTGGACCTTGGTGATGGCATCTCGGGCCTCTGGTGTTAGAGTGCATGGAGAGTCCAGATCCTCATTGCCCCGAAGAAGGTTGAACAAGGGAGCAAGGTCCTCTGTTGTAACTCCTAGCAGTGGACGTACCTAGTTGATGGATCCACACAGACTGTGTAAGTCTCTCAGGGTTTTTGGGTCGTCTCGGATGGCGAGCTTCTGGGGTATGATGGTTCTTTCCCAGATCTGGAGTCCAAGGTAAGTCCATGGATTGGTGTACTGTATTTTGCCCTCACGGATCTCGAATCCTGCCTTTTCTATGGTTTCAATAGTCTTTTTAACTGCTTTGTCCAAGTAAGCTTTTTCTGGTGCACAGACCAGGGTATCATCCATATAGTGATGGATGATTACATCTGGAAATAGGTTCCAAACAGGAGACAGAATGTGAGCAATATACCACTGGCATATAGTGGGACTGTTCTTTAGACCTTGAGGAAGATAACACCAGTGATATCTTTTGAGTGGAGCCTCTCTGTTAAGAGAGGGAATGGAGAAAGCAAACCGTGGAGCGTCCTGGGGATGCAGCGGAATGCTGAAGAAACAGTCTTTTATATCAATGACAGCAAGTGTCCAATCTCTAGGCAGCATCAATGGTGAGGGCAGGCCAGGCTGGAGGGGACCCATGTCCTTGATGACCTTGTTGATTTTGTGAAGATCGTGGAGGAGCCTCCACCTGTCTGTTCCAGGTTTTTGCAGTACAAAGACTGGAGAATTCCAAGGGCTGGTAGTCTCTACAATGTGGCCTTTGGCGAGCTGTTCATCCACAAGGGCATGTAGTGCGCGCAGTTTGACTTTAGAGAGGGGCCACTGCTCGATCCAGATCGGGTTATGGCATTTCCAGGTGAGACGAGGAGTGTCTGTAGGAGGCAGTGCGCGCTCCTCAGTGTCCCCAGTTAGAAATCCGGACTGGGAATACGTAGGGAGGCACCCCACTGACATAAAATGTCCCGTCCATACAAAGTGATGGGGGCCCTTACCACAAATGGGCGGATGGTTGCCAACTTGCCTTCAGGCCCTTTGACGAGGATGTTGTTCTTGCTCCGCATGGAAACTGTAGCTCCACCGATCCCTGTAATCATGCCTGCCACAGGTTGTAGTTCCCAGTGTGCTGGCCATTCTGAGCGAGCGATGATGGTCACGTCTGCACCGGTGTCCAGCACCCTGGTAGGTGGATCTTTTCTCCTCTGCAGGTAAGACCGCACTCGATGACAGGCTTACTCGGTCCCACAGCTTGTGTCCACATTGCTGTGGGGTTGAGAGGAAGCTGTTCCCTGTGATTCTTAGGGATTAGAAAGGCCTGTGCGAATGGAGTACCCTTTGGAAGAAAATATGGTAAGTCTGTGCAGTACACCTGGACAAAGATTTCTTGTCCCGGGTGCACTGTTTGTACTTCTGGAACAACAAATATTTCCTTTGGGGTATGGAGAGAATCACCTATAATTAGGATGTTAGAAGGACCTCCTTTTGGCCCACGTTTGCCTGTGGGAACACGATAAACATTGTCATTCTTAAAGTCAATGGACAGTGTAGTTACCAGCTGACGGCGCGTTCCCTTTGGTATTGCTCCGTGTGTTGG